>NC_056447.1:37804049-37976549 GCF_018296145.1 Oncorhynchus tshawytscha
CAACATGTAGAAACATGTAGCCAAATAGGGGTTTCATCTTCATCAATAACGTAACAAGTCAATTATACAACAGCGAGGTATGTTGGCTCCACCAAATAATACATTTCAACCAGTTAACCACACATTGTGTGACGCTAATCTAGACATGACATCCACAGAGCAACATCCTTACAATGCTCGTCTGTTGTCTCCGAACTTGATCCCTCTGGCCACAACAAATGTTTTGTGAAAATATAAAATCTTTGATGTAACATGACAGGGCCTTTCACACAGTAGGACAAAACAAGCCTGGTCATCTTGAGGCACAAACCCAGAGGAACATGTCTGACACAACTGTAGCAGTGATATGGCTATGGCTGTAGACTAGATGGGGCTGGTGAGTGCTACAACTGAAAATCAGCCATAAGAAGCCCCCTTTTAAAATCAGAAATAAGATTTGCGGGAAAAAAATCTTTGTCACTTCTCTGTTTTCTCAATGACATTCAAATCAGCATTGAAAAAAGGCACAAATGTAAGTTTGTTACACCTGAGTGAATCTGACCACAAATTAGAGACCACTATGATGACACAAATGGGTTTGATGGATCGCGGGAAAAGGGCAGGAATAGGCTTTTGTAGGCTACAGTCCAAGCTATGGCTTCCAATGGTGTGACTGCTGTCGGCACCCAAAGATTATCCACCTTGAATAAACACTTGGAGGTAAGGATGACAGCAGTGGTGTAGTCAACGGCGATACAGATATCACTTATTATTGTTATCTGCATAGCGCATTGATGTGAATCACACTGTTGCTCTCTCATTTAGCTATGTGCGTCTTACGGATTGTGGTTGTTGTGGATGGCTGTTCACAAATCTAAATGTGTATTTGAACCCAATAATAAGCTGCCTATCATTATTTTTTAAACCAATAGACAGCCAGGGAAAAATGTGCTCTTGCAACAGCTGCACAGTGCGGATCACAGCCTCTGGAATAAAAATGGGGCTTTTATTGCTCAATCTAATTCAAGCTGATAAAAAATGCAAACCATAGGCCTAACTCGCACACTTTGATAGACTTAAAGGGGCAATTTGTAGTTGCTGCATCCATTTTTGGACTTATAAATGATATATATATATATATCTATATATATATACAGTGGGGCAAAAAAGTATTTATTTAGCCACCAATTGTGCAAGTTCTCCCACTTAAAAAGATGAGAGAGGCCTGTAATTTTCATCAAAGGTACACTTCAACTATGACAGACAAAATTAGAAAAAAAATCCAGAAAATCACATTGTAGGATTTTTTATGAATTTATTTGCAAATTATGGTGGAAAATAAGCATTTGGTCAATTACAAAAGTTTATCTCAATACTTTATTATATACCCTTTGTTGGCAATGACAGAGGTCAAACGTTTCCTGTAAGTCTTCACAAGGTTTTCACACACTGTTGCTGGTATTTTGGCCCATTCCTCAATGCAGATCTCCTCTAGAGCAGTGATGTTTTGGGGCTGTTGCTGGGCACACATGAGAACCCAAAACATAAGCTTATTTTTCTCCAGTTATTATAAACATTGTAAATGTAAACAAACACTGTATAGCCTCATAACATGGTTAAAACATGGATGGTCAGTTCTTGCATCCATAGCTCTGTCTATTCATTTGAGAGGGGTTACATTTCTCCAGGCCCATCCCTCAGCTTTTTACCAAAACAGAGGTGGGGTGACCATTTTGTTATTGTTTCATCTGTGGATTATCAAGATATCAAAGTGTCACCAACAAAAACCTTAACAATAGGCCTATAGCAAATGCAGCATATGGCAGGTAATCCAAAAGTTACGTTACTGATTACAATTTTGGACAGGTAACTGTAACGGATTACATTTAGAAAGTAACCTATCCAACCCTGATTATAGCATGTGCAATATGCAGATGGCTGTCTCAGTCTAGGGGCTCCATTCCCTGGTTACACTTGATGCTCTTGCTGTTAGCCTCAGTCAGACACAGCGTGAGAAAACAGTGACCAATGCTGGCCAAACTCATGACATGACGCACAGTCTGGTTGAACTTCAAGACTACAACCCTAAACAACTATTCATCAATGATACTGTTAATCCACTGTCATCCACACATGCATCTTCATGTTATACATTTTTGGTAATATGTCAATCTACCTAATCTCTCAGCCAGCATGATAAACTATACACACGTACCAATGGATTTTGTGTTGTAGATATGTGGTAGTAGAGTAAGGGCCTGAGGGCACACACTTAAAGTGTTTGGAAATCTGTTGTGAATGTACTATAATGTTTTTTAAATTGTATAACTGCTTTAATTTTTCTGGACCTCGGGAAGAGTATCTGCTGCCTTGGCAACAGCTAATGGGGATCCATAATAAATAGTAATAAACTAGTTGTCTGAGGGTGCTGTGCTTCTGTCCAAACATGAGGCATGATCACGCATCTCCACCTACAGCTCCCTCATGTTCATAAATAACAATAGAACAGCACGCATGGAAGCCTCCACCAGGGAATATATGAGCGTAAGTATGACTTCAGATAGGCCCACTACGAACTGGCAGACAGCACCAAAATAACCCTAGAATTCCCGGGGCACAAATATGAGCAAAGATGAGGAGACAGAGCCAATTGCTCATTTCTTTATTACACATTAAATAGGAGTGGTGAGATTCATGGAAAAATTGGATCTGTGCTCAGATCACCACGCTACACACTTCCCAAAGAGACATCCCTACTGATGTGTTCAACAGTGGTCATTCATTCACTCCCCTAGACCTGGACCCAGTCACTCTCCCCTAAACCTGGACCCAGTCACTCTCCCGAGTCCCATCATACACAAACAGAGAGTAGTGAAAACTCCATTAAAGCAACATTCATTTAGAGACACCAACAAAATGAAGCACAATTTACAAAATATGCACCTTTCAGTATGACAATAGGTTGTTAAAATACGATCCAGGTATAAATTATACTTTCTTTTCTCAGAAATCAGCCATTGGCACATAAAAAAAAGGGAGGAGGAACATTTCAACACATTTTGCTATAGTTACTTTTCTTGATACAGTATTTTTAACAAATGGGTTCCCATAATCAAAAATGCATTAGCAGTTAATATCTAACTTTAGTAACAAAAGGGATTTAATCAAAGTGGGTGAAAAAAAGATAAATCCTAAGAACTAAGGCTGCACTTACACAGGCAGCCAATTCAGATCTATTGCCAATTAATTGCATATCTGATACCCATCTGATATTTTCCCTGTGTAAACAGCAAAAAAACACATGGAATCTGATCTTTGGACTTTTGATTTATACCACCTCCATATGTAGATCATAACCCTGATACAAACCCGATCCTCTATGTGCGACCTATGTCTGGATGCTCGGATCAGATTATTTTCTTCTGAAGCGTTTTTATGCACATAAGAAGCACCCGAAATGGAAAGAAACAGAGGCAGGAAACGAGCATTGCATCTGTGTGCTACATCAGTGTGAATGTGCAAATCTGATATGGGTCACATGTAAAACTGTGTGGACAGTCAAGAAAAGATTGGATATAGAAAGAAAATCAGATTTGGGTTCTTAGGGTGGTTGTGTAAACAGCCTAAACATATTGTATATTATGTTTCAATTTAGAATCTTGTTCCTCTCAAACAGCACCGAGTTTGTAGCTCTTGAACAGACAGAGAAGCTGTGCTATGCTGTCTGACTGAAGCACGATGGCAGCACAAAAGGCAATGTGTAAGAAGCCCCAAGGTCAAAAACTAGTAATACGGTGGTGCAATATGCATTGACCCTGAAAAGCAAATATTCCGTGTTATCAATTGACTTTTTTTCTCTAAAAACTCATTTAAAATGGCAATTATTGCCTCATTTGCAGACATCAGTTCCAGTTACTACATCACTTGGATGGAACAACCTGTGAAAGATAAACATGACATAAAAATTATTGGACTGGATGAGTCATTTCACTTGAAAGCCAGTACAGAAAAACCCTCAACACCTTCCCACCCAAACTCCAAAAAACACCCAAAGGTGATTTAGAAAAATTCATATAAACAATACATTTTTTGAACAACCTTATCATGACACCATTACTATTGGGATGCATCTTTTGTAGAAGTAAAAAAAAATAATAATAATAATAAGTGGTAGGACAAAACAAGGCCTTTAAGATTTGTTTTGCCTAATCTAGCCAATCCAAAAAAAGGAGAGTAAGATATGGCAGCCATAAATACAAAACAAAGGATTGGGGAAATGTGCAAGGCATATTCTGTTAGGATCTGTTGGGATGTTTTATGTCCTGCATCTGAAGACAATGAGTCACTATTCTTTAAGAAGATAGTTCACCCGAAGAACACATCTACGTAGTCGACATTAGATGACTTAGTTTAAAGTTTAGGTTTGATTTAGGCATGCTATTTTTTTTTTGCACTCAACACTTCAGATGCTAAACTGTAACAAGGAAGCCCAGATCTTGATTTGCTGGCTCAATTAGCTGAGGTCAAATGTGTTACTCCAGTGAACTACCTTCAAAAACACAAAACATGACACAAAATACACCAATCCTGAGGATAAGAGGGAAGTTCATAGCTTAAACAAGGTCTCTTCAGGAACAATTAACTCATCTTCTAGGACGCTCGTAATGAGCAGGGAATATCAAATCTAATGATAAAATAACTACAGGAGACACTGGCTTGTGATGGATTTTAAGCAACATGCAGTGCCACTGAGCAACACAACATTAGCCGAGTGTCCTTTTCAAAATCACTGGCAGAATCTTGCTGTTCTGATGCCTCTCTTTATATAAAAATATATTATGCTTCAAACCTGCCACCTGGAGCAATTCAGTTGTTGAGAAGGTTTCCCACCACTCAACAACTGGTTTCGACCCAAAAGATTAGATCAGGTTTGGTGAATATGGATTGACTCAAGTCCCGAAACACTATAAAAACCTGTGTCCCCCAACTGGAACAGAGCTCCTTGTTCCTGGCCCTAGAGCCTGTATCAGTATCATACAGTATGAGCATCACAGTGCCATTCCCCGTCAGAACACATCGCATGCAAAAAGGAAAGTCTCTCCTGTAGGCAGGAAATCACTGCTCACCAATTACAAAAAAAGCATTAACAGATTACAAGTGAATTAAATGGGTAACCATTTTTTTTAAACTAGGTACAGTAGTAAAGTTCATATGCATGCTAAAAGAACTGCATGATATTATTGAATCATATCAAGGAGTCTAATGTAGGAGGATGGGCATTATTACACACAGCGGCCAGGACATTTGGAATTTCCCCTAATCAAGTGTTGGTCGTGCCTCCCGGTTGTTACTCCTTGTCCTATGGCAGGGGTACTCAACTCCTACAAGTTCTGGAGCCTGCTGGTTTTCTCTTCTACCTGATAATTGCACACACACCTGGTGTCACAGGTCTAAATCAGTCCCTGACTAGAGGGAACCAATGGAAACAATGCAGTGGAACTGGCTTTGAGGTCCAGAGTTGAGTTTGAGGGTCCTATGGTATCGAATGGAATCATAAACTTCGATAGAAATCGCTGTGTTTGCTCACAAGTATAATTAATTGGCTGATCCCTCCTGATGACCCAGATGGAATCATGTGATCCTTCCATAACCCGTAGTAAGTCCCCAGTTGACTACTTAAAAATTGTGAAAGTCCTCAATGGCATTGCCCATGCTAAAAACAGGCTTTTAGGCACTACGGATGGAATTCAACTCTCCCCCATACTGTCAGAAGCATGTACTACAACAACCTCTTCTGCTAATGCTCTACTAGCAGAGGGAAAATAAGCTTTTTAGGCTTTCTTTTTCTATTGTCCAAAATGTCCCTCTAGTGTACCACTCCTAATTGATAATCAACCTATTGGACCAACACTTCTGGGCAACTGGCACTAAACACTAAGTAAAGCTTAGTTTCAAATTAGCAAAAAAAAATGAGGGCAGACAAAAAGGGGTTCATTTCGATATTCGGTGTTGTGGTTACTTAGATAAGAGGCTAATAATTTAGTGTAATGTACAAAAATGTATTAAACAGTTTGAACACATTTTTTCTATCATGAAAAGGGGGGGTCATTATTCACATGAGTATACACTTTGTCTTGGACTTCTTTTTCTTCTTCTTGCCCTCCTTGCTCATCTTCTCTTTGTGTTTTCGGATTTCCCGCACTAATGTGTAAAAGGCATCATCGACACCCTGGGGAAAAGAAAAAGATTACGGTTACAGTTCATTTTGAAAACTTCTCAAAAACATGGATGTCTCATCTGTGACTAACAGGAAAGCTGGGTCAGATGCAAATGTAATGGGGGCGTTTGACATGGCTCCCCTATTTCACAATATAGTGCACTACTTTTGACTATAGGGAATAGGATAGCATTTTGGTGTGCACTAATAGTATGTTACAAATGTGTTAATTGTGTATGGATTCGTTGGAAGGTGGATTCGCAGCATCAGCTGGCCCAGCAGAGAGCACAGACACAATCAATGGTGCCACAATGAGACAAAAAATAACCAGGTCTTTGTCATTCGCTGAGCACGACATTGGTTTCCTTCCTGATGCAATGGGTGGTCATTTCAGATTGTGACAGAGAGATTGAGAGAAAGAACAAGAGAGAGAGAGAGAGAGACACAAAGGGAGTATCTGTGCCATAACAACAGGGATGACTCACAGTTGGCCCAGGACTTGAGATTCAGTGGAACACCTCTGTGTTGTCCTCTTAGTAATCACACTTCCTTGGGTCATCATTTCAACACTTAATTTCAGCCCAGATTATCACAATCTCCATTAATCACACAGATCAGATCTCATTTGAGCAGACTACAGAATGATCAGCACTCCATGATAGTATAAACACATAGAGACAGAGATACCACAGGAGTAGAAACCAACATGGATGCCTGGTTTCAAGGAGATCCCACGGCCCAGCAGATCCCAGGAGGTTAGCTTAGACAGGAATGGATCCCGCCCACCAAGGAGCAAGCAGCACTACTTTCCCTGCTCGGGACCACGCGGACAACACCCTCCCACACACACACCTGATGGACGGGAGGGAGCACGGCCGCGAAACACTTACCCCTTTCACATCACAACACACTTTTTAAGCTTGACGCAGCGCGGGGTCTTTTCTTCCTTGCTGAGCTTTTTCAGCCGGTACAGCCTGATCTCCCGTACCAGACTGTAAAAGGCATCCTCCACTCTCTGCAGTGCGAAACACAGCTCTCCTCAGTTAAAGAATATAGGGATAACTATGTGGACTACCTCAGTGTTAGGGAATATAGGGATAACTATGTGGACTACCTCAGTGTTAGGGAATATAGGGATAACTATGTGGACTACCTCAGTGTTAGGGAATATAGGGATAACTATGTGGACTACCTCAGTGTTAGGGAATATAGGGATAACTATGTGGACTACCTCAGTGTTAGGGAATATAGGGATAACTATGTGGACTACCTCAGTGTTAGGGAATATAGGGATAACTATGTGGACTACCTCAGCGTTAGGGAATATAGGGATAACTATGTGGACTACCTCAGCGTTAGGGAATATAGGGATAACTATGTGGACTACCTCAGCGTTAGGGAATATAGGGATAACTATGTGGACTACCTCAGCGTTAGGGAATATAGGGATAACTATGTGGACTCCCTCAGCGTTAGGGAATATAGGGATAACTATGTGGACTCCCTCAGCGTTAGGGAATATAGGGATAACTATGTGGACTCCCTCAGCGTTAGGGAATATAGGGATAACTATGTGGACTCCCTCAGTGTTAGGGAATATAGGGATAACTATGTGGACTCCCTCAGCGTTAGGGAATATAAGGATAACTATGTGGACTCCCTCAGTGTTAGGGAATATAGGGATAACTATGTGGACTACCTCAGTGTTAGGGAATATAGGGATAACTATGTGGACTCCCTCAGCGTTAGGGAATATAGGGATAACTATGTGGACTCCCTCAGTGTTATGGAATATAGGGATAACTATGTGGACTACCTCAGTGTTATGGAATATAGGGATAACTATGTGGACTCCCTCAGCATTAGGGAATATAGGGATAACTATGTGGACTCCCTCAGCGTTAGGGAATATAGGGATAACTATGTGGACTCCCTCAGTGTTATGGAATATAGGGATAACTATGTGGACTCCCTCAGCGTTAGGGAATATAGGGATAACTATGTGGACTCCCTCAGTGTTATGGAATATAGGGATAACTATGTGGACTCCCTCAGCGTTAGGGAATATAAGGATAACTATGTGGACTCCCTCAGTGTTAGGGAATATAGGGATAACTATGTGGACACTCACTGAGCAGTTTTTATTGGATACTCGGTTGTCCTTGCCATAACCAGCACGTTGAAAAAGTCGCACCACTGTGCATGGAGCTTCTATTTCTTTTAAACATTTGGGATGCAAGACTAAGACAAGTGTACATATAGATGTGTATGGAGCTGATGTATAAATCTAAGGTCATCGTTTTAGAGTTCAAAACATTATAGTAATTTAACTTCACAGGGGCATGACAGGTACAAACATTATACTAAGTGTCATTGTAAAAGGTGTGAAAGTGGTGTGTGTATTATTCAGTACAAGGGCAACACCAGATAGCTGGTCGAATCGACCAATGAAAATGGAGAAGAGAGCTGGAAGAGACCAATCAGTGCCCCCCGTGTCCCCAGAAAGAGTTGTAATTGGACCGATGCAAAGAGAGCAGAAGGTTCACCTCACCGACTGCCAAATATATCACAGTGCCAGCCAGCCACGCAAAGCATCACGACACACACACCACCAACCACAAAACCGACAGAATAGCGCACGATGCAGCACAGGATCACACCCATCCCACTGTCCATCAAGCATGATTATTACCCCGCCACAAAACCATTACTGATAAATTCCCCTCTTTGGTGACGATTCAGTGAGAAATGTACAGATTTGTTGATTGCCAGATCCGTTTTGAAGACTTCCCACATTACCATGACAGAGGGGCATGCACAGATAGAACCATTACTCATATATCAATAATTATATAAGCAAGGGGACTTTGCAGTGGAAACCTGATATATTTCTAAGCACCATTTAGAAACCGAGCACATAGACACTGACACCAACAGAAAT
The DNA here is from genome assembly GCF_018296145.1 of Oncorhynchus tshawytscha. Classification (NCBI taxonomy): domain Eukaryota; kingdom Metazoa; phylum Chordata; class Actinopteri; order Salmoniformes; family Salmonidae; genus Oncorhynchus; species Oncorhynchus tshawytscha. Next base: position 37,813,187 of record NC_056447.1, read on the forward strand.
CAAAAAGTACCTTCGGAGTCATAAGAGGATCACAGGATTTTGTGAGATTGAAGTGGCCATGATTGTAAAAAGCCATTGCAAGGACACCTGACACAGCTGGTAAGAAGTAATCTTGCCACAATAATGAAAATTGATCTGTGGAGAACATTGTTAAATGGTTTCTGTTTTCACACCAGGAAATACACTCAAAGCTACAAGCAACCCTTCACTATTACATGGGCTTGATTTGTTAAAAGGTGCAAAGTTATACCAGGTAACGCTTAGTAAATCTGTCCCAAATCCATCTTCAACTGGATATGTAGCAGAGCTAAAGTAGCCTTGGAATCCAGACTGAAAAACGCTACATTTCACGCTACATCCAGACTTCAGTCTGGATTTTCAGGCTAGCCAATCAATGGCCGTCATGTTAAAAACCATGGCCATGGTTGCTATTTGTGCCATGGTTATGTCCACTACGGCCTGTTGTCTCGGTCTCTCACCTGTCTCGTTTTGGCCGAGGTCTCAATGAAGGGGATGCCGTAGCTGCGTGCTAAGTCCTGAGCCTGTTTGGTGTCCACCGTCCGGGACGGCAGGTCACACTTGTTCCCCACCAGCACCATTGGCACGTCTTCTGAGTCTTTCACCCGCTTGATCTGCTCTCTGGAGAACAAAGACGACAGGGAAGGCAAGGGTTAAATAACAGTGTAATGCTTTGGTTGTCCAAAGTGAGTAGGGAATTTACTCGTTTTTTGGAGTTATTGATTTCATACACAATCTGGGTAAAGTTTTTTAAAGAGTGGGTTGTATTTACAAGTATAAAGTGCTGTTGGCATTGACACATAGTTAAGGGGATACAGTTTGCAGAACTGTGTCTGCTTGGAAACTGCATCACAGATGTTACAACTATAGTCTGGCTTTCCGCCATTAGTGCACTTGGCAGCAGTACTTCGGATGTCCTGTATAGCAGCAGAAGTTAGCTCAACCTATAATGGTGGACGTCCTCTACAAGGGAAGAGTCTGGCTCAACCTATAGTGGTGGATGTCCTCTACAAGGGAAGAGTCTGGCTCACCAATAGTGGTGGATGTCCTCTAAAAGGGAAGAGTCTGGCTCAACCTATATTGGTGGATGTCCTCTACAAAGGAGGGGTCTGGCTCAACCTATAGTGGTGGATGTCCTCTACAAGGGAAGAGTCTGGCTCACCAATAGTGGTGGATGTCCTCTAAAAGGGAAGAGTCTGGCTCAACGTATATTGGTGGACGTCCTCTACAAGGGAGGGGTCTGGCTCAACCTATAGTGGTGGATGTCCTCTACAAGGGAAGAGTCTGGCTCAACCTATAGTGGTGGATGTCCTCTACAAGGGAAGAGTCTGGCTCAACCTATAGTGGTGGATGTCCTCTACAAGGGAAGAGTCTGACTCACCAATAGTGGTGGATGTCCTCTACAAGGGAGGGGTCTGGCTCAACCTATAGTGGTGGATGTCCTCTACAAGGGAAGAGTCTGGCTCAACCTATAGTGGTGGATGTCCTCTACAAGGGAAGAGTCTGGCTCAACCTATAGTGGTGGATGTCCTCTACAAGGGAAGAGTCTGGCTCACCTATAGTGGTGGATGTCCTCTACAAGGGAAGAGTCTGGCTCACCCATAGTGGTGGATGTCCTCTACAAGGGAGGGGTCTGGCTCAACCTATAGTGGTGGATGTCCTCTACAAGGGAAGAGTCTGGCTCACCAATAGTGGTGGATGTCCTCTAAAAGGGAAGAGTCTGGCTCAACCTATATTGGTGGATGTCCTCTACAAAGGAGGGGTCTGGCTCAACCTATAGTGGTGGATGTCCTCTACAAGGGAAGAGTCTGGCTCACCAATAGTGGTGGATGTCCTCTAAAAGGGAAGAGTCTGGCTCAACGTATATTGGTGGACGTCCTCTACAAGGGAGGGGTCTGGCTCAACCTATAGTGGTGGATGTCCTCTACAAGGGAAGAGTCTGGCTCAACCTATAGTGGTGGATGTCCTCTACAAGGGAAGAGTCTGGCTCAACCTATAGTGGTGGATGTCCTCTACAAGGGAAGAGTCTGACTCACCAATAGTGGTGGATGTCCTCTACAAGGGAGGGGTCTGGCTCAACCTATAGTGGTGGATGTTCTCTACAAGGGAAGAGTCTGGCTCAACCTATAGTGGTGGATGTCCTCTACAAGGGAAGAGTCTGGCTCACCTATAGTGGTGGATGTCCTCTACAAGGGAAGAGTCTGGCTCACCCATAGTGGTGGATGTCCTCTACAAGGGAAGAGTCTGGCTCACCTGTAGTGGTGGATGTCCTCTACAAGGGAAGAGTCTGGCTCAACCTATAGTGGTGGATGTCCTCTACAAGGGAAGAGTCTGGCTCAACCTATAGTGGTGGATGTCCTCTACAAGGGAAGAGTCTGGCTCACCCATAGTGGTGGATGTCCTCTACAAGGGAAGAGTCTGGCTCACCTGTAGTGGTGGATGTCCTCTACAAGGGAAGAGTCTGGCTCACCTGTAGTGGTGGATGTCCTCAAAGGACTTGGTGTTGTTGATGGCGAAGACACAGAGGAAGCCCTCCCCTGTCCTCATGTATTGGTCCCTCATAGCGCTGTACTCCTCCTGACCTGCAGTGTCCAGGATGTCCAGCAGACATGTCTCCCCATCAATCACCACCTGCTTCCTGTATGAGTCCTGAAGGAGGGAGAGAGAAAGAGAGGGATGGATTGGGTCAGGAGGGGCACCTTAGCGGTAATCAGGTAGACTGGACACTTATGAACGATCACATATTCAATGGTGTCCAGTCTACCTGAGTAGGAATCAGAACGTCTAGATCTAACTATATGGTCATAGAATGCTCATCTAATAAAGTCGCTGAGGAAATTCAATAATATTAGAATCAGAGAGAATGGATGGGATGACTAAGAGCGATTGTATGTGCACCAAGGGAAAAATGCACTCAATCTTCAAGCAGTCATAAAATTGATAGCTTTCAGAAAGTATAATTGAGTAATAATATCTGACATGTGAAACTACTAAAGCATTTAATCACATAGCAATCTATCATCAACCAGCAAAATTAAACTGACTGAAAGACACCATGTTTATGATATTATAACGTTCCTCCATTCAAATAACAGAAAATGATCAGAAATGATCAAAACCTGTTTGGCATCTTTCATCTTCAACCAGAAAAACCTGCTAGAACTAAATTTTTACCCAACTTTATTTCAAAAAGATTTTTGTCTCCCGATTCCCAGGCATGCCTTGCTGAAGTAAGAGACAAGGGTGTACTGAAACTACTTATTACCTCGATGGTGGGGTCATATTCATCCACAAAGTGGTTCTGAATGAGCTGGATGGTGAGCGCGCTCTTGCCCACACCTCCTGCTCCCACCACCACCAGCTTGTATTCTGTCATCCTTCACCTGTGGGAGAGAAAGCACACAGAAATAAGGTCAGTGAATATATAAAACCTTTTATGAGCTACACACTAACTATCGACACAACAATCCTTCAACTGGGATCTCCAAAACCTGGAAAGTTTCTGAAATGTTCCAACCCTACACACACATAGTGAGAATGAAGCTGAGGTGATGAATGATTTCTCCCCCCTTCTCCATAGCCATCTGGTCAAGTTGTATTAATTCCCTTAAACTAAACTTAAGTGCAAATGCAAATCAAAAGATAGTTGAATGTAACAGCTACACAATGGGATCTGGCCTCAGGCAGTAGACACAGATCTATGATGTTACATAATGGTCCCAAAATTGACAAACAACTAGGAAGCACACACTGCTCTGCAGATGGTATGTGAACAACAACGGTCCCTACAGTTTCCCTGTTCAAAAACATACCCTGCTAGGTATAATACTGAGGTCAGTTTTCTGAGAATCTTGTATTGTCAATACAAACAAAAAGAAGACCTCACCCATGTCTTCACCCAACTGAGGTATACATTTACTAACAAAGTTAGTGTTTCATCACACTTTTCATACACCCCTTGAAATGATCAGCCTGGAGTTCTACACCTATTTATGTACTCCCTCTGAAAATGCATGAAACAAAAGGAGCATTATAAACTGGATGGTTCGAGCCCTGAATGCAGATTGGCTGAAATCTGTGGTATATCAGACAGTATTCCATGGGTATGACAAAACGCTTATTTTTACTGCTGTAACTACGTTGGTAAACAGTTTATAATACTAATAAGGCACCTCGCGCGTTTGTGGTTTATGGCCAATATACCACAGCTAAGGGCTGCATCCAGGCACTCTGCATTACCACAAGAAGTTCCCTTAGCCATGGTATATTGGCCATATACCACACCCCCTCTGGCCTTATTGCTTAAGTATAGCACTTATGCCTACTATTTCTATTGAATATGAATATTATAGGCCTAATAATCACCATCATCACCAGAAACTATTGCCTACAGTGTGGATAAGGTAAATACAGATGAATCATGACTTTTCTACCACTGACAAAATTATTGTACAGTAGGTTTAATAACTTGGCCACAACGCTTGCTCTGTTAGTACAATATTGACAAACTTTTCATATCCTCACATCCTGCAGGAAATCGAAAGCGTGTTCATGATTGGCTAGTCCTGACACCTGTACAGTCAGCGGCATTACCAGTCATCAACAAGGTTGTAATGTCCAATCAAGCACTCTCCCCGAGTTCTGGCTTCAGATCAATTACAAGTTACAGTAAAATACATGGCAATATTGTGGGAAAGTATTGTGAAAGAGTAGACAAAAAAAATCAAACAGTGTTCATTTTATGCAGTTTACTTATTCACAATCTGATGATAGACAAAGTGATCCTTTCAACCATTTTCATTGGCAGTCAACCAATGCCTAATGACAGCAGTAGCTTCCATTGTAAAGTGTAGGCCTACTACTAGTCATTAGTAAAATACTCTATACGTGAAATGAGGAGATCAAAACACCCTTATCGATACCCCCTCAGGTTGACTGGCTGTAGCCTACAATAACTGGAGTAGGTCCACATGGATAGAGTAGCCTAGATTATGCAGATCCCCGCAAGTATTAGTTAACTAGATTAGCCGTGTGCGAATTTATTTAACACGAACGTTTTCTGGTGGCAATCTGCAGCGTTCATGGGCGAGCTGAGTTTGAAGCCGCCATAAATACCGCATAGGTCTGCACTTCAGACATTAGGTTAACAATTGGGCGTAGTTTGCATAAACAACTATACTTTAGCTGCAAATGTCCAGCAAATTATGAAACCAATACAGACCCAACATATAATGAAGTTACCGGCGAAGGGATACAATGTCACCCCTGTATCCATTGTGTAAATTGATACAAATGTAGCGATTTTGTAAATTGTTTTACCTTTAGCGTATGGAGTTCCGCGTCCGAAGTTGCGACCAAATAACAAGTCAAGCAGATAATCCTCCCTTTTCACACGATCTCTACATTTCCTACTTCACAATGAAACTGTCCCATTTATGTAGATTAAATTTATTTGAAAAAGCAGACGAAAGTAAGGAAATTAATCAATTGAAATTGACATTTGATCCAGCGCTTGGCCTGCTACTGTCGATTCAGCTGAGTTTGGCCTTAGCGCGAATATGGGCGGATACCGGGTGCAGAGTAGCCTAGTACATACAGCTCACTTAGAAAGCAGGGGATTTCAACTGGTTTCGGTGTGATATCACTATACTAGTGTCGCAATATAAAGACGCTCTCCCCCCTGTTCTCCACTCAATGCACTTCTACTTTACCTCAATGTATTGTTCTGGTGGGTGCGTGTTGGCAGATTGTGTTTTGAAACGTTCTGGAGTCGATGTGTTTTTCCAAGAGAGGACTGAAATAGGGCGTATACATATGCGTTGAAATAATTTGGAATTACATAAATAGGCATATTTAAACAATGTATATCTTTAAATCGATCATTATGGCAGTGTTAATTTAATTATTCTACCAAGCATCAATATTTCAAGACCTATCTCTGGGAATAAATGGTCGGTTTCCCAGTGAAGCTGGAACAATAACGGATAGGGGGCGCCTCCACTATATATAGGCTCTAAATATAACTGGAATGTACTGGAGGGACGTCATTCCCAGTCAAGGAAATGATTGGTGATCCCGTGTCAGTCTTTCTCGGATGTCACTGGTATACCTTCTGCGCAGAATATGTGCATAGAGATAAAGGGTAAAAACATACAGTTTGGCTCGGGGACGACACACAGATTACTGAAACTGAAACAATTACGCATATGCGTAACATTTAAAATACGCATGTTCATAAAACTAAAGTGCGCAGCACCTATGCCGTTTTCTTGTTTTTTTTTAGTTGTCAGAAATGCGCAGAATAGCTATGGACAGAACATATAGATACAGTAGATAGTGGACTCTAGTGCCTAAAATACAATTTTAGTCCATTGAGGACTTTCACCATTTTGAAGTAGTCAACTGGGTGGAACTTCCTGTGGGCTAAGGAACGATCATGTCATTTCATCCAGGTCATCAAGCGGGATCAGCCAATGAGTTATCCTCGTGAGCAAACATTCCATAACTACAGGTGGCAGTAAATCACCAACCTTTGCTTTATACATGTTCAAACAATACACTCCAACTCATAGAAGTAGTAGAAGAAATGTGACTACTTCAAAATCTATAGCAATGGAGCTGCCCATGCTCTCGCTGAAGCCATAATGGGACAGATACAATGTTGCATCCTCTAACTATCTCCATGGGACAGAACCATACCCCCTTTTCTGTGAGAATTCAAACACTATTTATTTATGAAGGTAAAATAGTGCCTTAAGTGTACAAGCATGTAAAGTATGATTTGCACATGTAACATATGAGTTGCACCTATATAATCAGTTTTGTAGTTGCAAAAAAATATTTGCAAACATTTAACTTCTTTTGAGAATAAATGCAAGAACACTTGCAAACATGCAAGTTCATATGCAAATAAATTAAATAACATTTGCAAGCATGGAACTAAATTTGAAAACGAATGCAACTCATTTACTAAACTTGCGAATGGTGAATATTCTTCTGTGAATTAAAACTACATTAGCCGATGTTGAATCTGTGCGCAGCTTCATTAAATAGTACCCGTAAAACACCAGTCTCAACATCAACATTGAAGAGACGACTCCGGGATGCTGGCCTTCTAGGCAGAGTTGCAAAGAAAAGGTCATATCTCAGACTGGCCAATAAAAATAAAATATTAAGATGGGCAAAAGAACACAGACACTGGACAGAGGAACTCTGCCTAGAAGGCCAGCATCCCGGAGTCGCCTCTTCACTGTTGACATTGAGACTGGTGTTTTGCGGGTTCTATTTAATGAAGCTGCCAGTTGAGGACTTGGGAGGCGTCCGTTTCTCAAACTCAACACTCTAATGTACTTGTCCTCTTGCTCATTTGTGCACCGGGGCCTCCCACTCTGGTTAGAACCAGTTTGCGCTGTTCTGTGAAGAGAGTAGTACACAGAGTTGTACGAGATCTTCAAATTCTTGGGAATTTCTCACATAGCCTTAATTTCTCTGAACAACAATAGACTGATGAGTTTCAGGAGAAAGTTATTTGTTTCTGGCCATTTTGAGCCTGTAATCAAACACACACATGCTGATGCTCCAGATACTCAACTAGTCTAAAGAAGGCCAGTTTTATTGCTTCTTTAATCAGAACAACAGTTTTCAGCTGTGCAAACATAATGGCAAAAGGGCTTTCGAATGATCAATAAGCCTTTTAAAATTATGAACTTGGATTAGCTAACACACCGTGCCATTGGAACACAGGAGTGATGGTTGCTGATAATGGGCCTCTGTATGCCTATGTAGATATTCCATTAAATATCTTATTTCAAAAACAAGGACATTTCTAAGTGACCCCAAACTTTGGAACAGTGTTGGAAATTCCAAATTGTTTGCATAGTCAACTTAGACATAGCAGTGACACACACACGTAACCCACCAGACATGCCACCAAGGGTATTGTACAGTACCAGTCAAAAGTTGACACACCTACTCATTCCAGGGTTTTTCTTTATTTCTACTATTGTCTACATTGTATAATAATAGTGAAGACATCAAAACTATGAACTAACTCATATGGAATCATGTAGTAACCAAAAATGTGTCAAACAAATCAAAATATATTTTATATTTGAGATTCTTCAAAGTATGCTATTCTCTGTGATACAGGCGATTGAGCAGCCATTGCGAACCAACAAGATCACTCGGCAGATCTATGAACATTCCGTCTTCATCAAGGCCATGCCCGAAATCGTCATGGGGGAATCCAGCCCTTCGGCTGCATCTTCATCCAGCTCTTCTTCATCAACAGCATCTGGTAAGAACAAGGGTCTGCAACTCAACCATGAGCCTGAATTAGCCTAGTGGTGCTTGTATAATGATTCATAAAGAAACAAGTCATTCATTGATTAATAGATTGTAAATGTTAATTACACATGAACAAATAAGTAAATAACTAATACTTTATTTGAACCCATGTCAAAAGCAAGGAGACTGAATTTGATTTATTGTTGAGTATTTTCTCAACATTTTATCTCACCAGATGTACTACATGTTTGGGTTCCTGTTCCTGGTGTTCATCATTTTCCTCATCACCTGCTCCAAGGCCATCATCCTGCTGTGCTACTTCCTCTCATGTGCAGAGGTGGGTGGAGCCATGCATACATGGATCTGGCATCACAATAAATGGTATACTGTGCCCTCTCTCTCTCTTTGTATGTAAATGCATTATGTAATATTTGTAAAACGGATTCCTAACGTTTCCAGTTTGCCAGATTATCTGTGCCATTATGTTTAGCTACGAAAAGTGAAGTCTTTGTGTCAACAGTAAATCTATTTTAGTTTCATGAAAACATTCTAAATGATGCAAATGTTTCTTTCTCATATGACTTAATTTATCTCTGCTCATCGATCCAAGCACTTAGATGTCACTACAGTGTAAAAGAAAATGTATTGAACTGAACCTAAAGAGTGTCTTATGTTTTGTATAGGACTTACTGGTGGTGGCATTCCTTCCTGATCAGGCTATTCATGGCAGTCAACCTGTTTGTTTATGACTTGCACTACTTCTCCAAGCTGCAGATCATCACCACTACCATCCTCTACTTTACCATGATCATGGTGCTAATTTTCTTCCTCTTCACAAGGGAGTCAACAACAGTGCCACACTACGCAAGGCTAGACTCTCTAACAGGTTTAAGTAGAGGCGCTCAGACACATTTCATCTTAACGAACAGTGCTGGAGCTTTTGGCAGACTTTGGCAGATTCATCGGCTGTTTCCAGCCACTCATCTCAATAGGAATTTTATCCGCCTTTAAGAAATGGAAATGTGTGGTGCTGTAATAGCGAGCTGAGACAGTTGAAAATATTGATGGGATATTTTAGTTGTCTGTGTGCTCCTGAAGTGCTGTGGTATCTCACTGTTAAAATCATCCTAGAGTGGAGATGAAACACCTGTTGTGTTTAATGGGCTGATGTGGGTAATACTAAATACAGAAATAACCATTGTAAATGTATTTTCTCCTCTTTACTGCATTTTGCCTTTTTATGCCATTATGTTTACCACTTCAATGCCCTTAAATCTGTAGTTTAAAACCTTTTTAGAGATAGGGGGCAGCATTTTCACTTTTGGATGAATAGCGTGCCCAGAGTGATCTGCCTCCTACTCTGTCCCAGATGCTAATATATGCATAATATTATTAGTTTTGGATAGAAAACACTCTGAAGTTTCTAAAACTGTGCCTTGGTCTCATGACGCGTGGTCACGAGAGAGTTAGCTCTTGTTCCAATGCTTTTCTTCAGACATAGGAATTCTCCGGTTGCAACCTTATTGAGGATTTATGTTAAAAACATTCTAAAGATTGATTCCGCGCCAATGTAAACTGAGATTTTTGGATATAAATATGCACATTATCGAACAAAACATACATGTATTGTGTAACATGATGTCCTATGAGTGTCATCTGATGAAGAACAAAGGTTAGTGTTTCATTTTATCTATATTTCTGCTTTTTGTGACTCCTATCTTTGGCTGGAAAAATGTGTTTTTTTGACTTGGCGGTAAGCTAACATATTCATATGTTGTGCTTTAGCTGTAAAGCATTTTTTGAAATCGGACACGATGGGTAGATTAACAATAAGTTTTTCATTTGCTGTATTGGACTTGTTAGTGTGTGAAAGTTACATCATTCTAAATAACATTTTTGAATTTCGCTCGCTGCCTTTTCAGTGGAATGTTGTCGAGGGGTTCCGCTAGCAGAACGCCTGCCCTAGAAAGGTTAAAGCATGGTTCGATATTGACATTTAGCGAGATAATCAAGATAGAATCTGAGAGATCTCACCTTTTACATATCTCTGTAGCAGTTAGCTCTCATTTTGTCTGGGCACTGCATCAGCCAGATGAAGCAACTGCACACTTAATATTCTTTCCCATCCCCTCTTGTCTTGAATCTACAGGGAGCAAGCCTGTTCTCCTCAAAACATTATTAGCAAGCTAGCTAACATTAGCCAACTTGAGCAGAGATCTCAGCTTGCTAACTAGCAAAGCCAACCAACTACACAAATCAAATCAAATTTTATTTGTCACATACACATGGTTAGCAGATGTTAATGCGAGTGTAGCGAAATGCTTGTGCTTCTAGTTCCGACAAATCATTTTCTAAACTAATTTTAGTCTCAACCAAATTACAAGTGCATAGCTTTATCTATTCCTCTGTTACACAATTTAATAACCACTAGATACAGGCTAACCAGAAAAGCTCTACTGCTAGCTAGTTAGCAAGCCATGTAATTTCAATAGAAAAGAGGCTAGTTAGATAGCATAACCACTACAAAGCTAATGCTAGCTAGCTATGTGGAAACACTCATTTTAATTATTCCCTTTGTCTTCTTCACACCGACACCTTGTTGTAGCTTTCAAATTCTGTGAATAGCATTTAGCTAGCTACAAATGTTTACAATTTGATCCATATTTAGCACAGTGGGAAGTGTGCTTCCAGACCGGAACCCTGTGAAACGTGAGAGCTTGTTCCAGAATGACAACACCTCACCTGATTGGTCAGAAGAAAAAGCCCAGAATTTGTTTTTACAACTGCAAAACTTTTGCCTGAAGTTAGTCGCTAAATTAGTGCCAAAACTCTGGGCGCACAGATTCGACATCGGCAAATTTAGTTTGAATTCACAGAGGAATATTCACCAGTTTAGTAAATTTAGTAAACATTCATTCTCAAATTCAGCTGCATGCTTGAAAATCTTATTTAATTTATTCACATATCAACTGACATGTTTGCTAGTGTTGTTGTATTTATTCACACATCATGTTATGTGTTTGCAAGTGTTGTTGCATTTATTCTCAAAATAAATTGTTTTTTTTTTACAACCTATTCCAGTCACAGATTATATAGGTGCAACTAATATTTTACATGTGCAGGTCACGCTTTACATCAGGGATGGGAAACTGGCAGCCCACCTTTAGTCTGGGTCTCAATTTACTGTTGAGAGTTAAAATAATAGAATACACAATTCAAAATTTGATTGTGCATCAGCAAACCACTCAATTAGCAATTTATTTTTAGATTGGTAAATTAGTCTAGCGGACAGCTATCTGAACTTGTAGTAAGCATGGTCGAATTACAGACCGGGTGGGGCCCATTGATCATCAGCTATCATATTAAAAACGGCAAACATTTGCCTCCGCCCTACCGCAAAATGTGTGGAGTTGCAGACCCATGAGCCACTGTGGCCCCTCATGATGAGTTCCGTTTTCTTGTGGCCCCCACCCCCATCAAAGTTGCCTATCTCTGCTTGACATTTCAAGGAACCAGTTCTCTGGCAAAAAAAATGAAATTTATCTGAAACACTGCTTAAAGGCCTACCTAACAAAGATTAAAGATCTTGATACTAATTACATAGCTATTACACAATAATGGAGACAGTATGAAGCCTGCAGTACGTAGCCTTCTCACACTTAATATTTAATTTGTAGAGTAATACGTGTTGAGTTTCAGCACTTTCTCAAACACTCTGGAAAAAATTAAATAACATATCAAATGGCTGGACTGAGGCATTCACACTGTGTCTAGATGGAGCCACAAGAGGTCAGTAGTTGTACATTTATGAGCTCGCAGACAATGCCATTGCTGATACCCCTTTAGTGTTTTCATTCAGTCTTGTGTGTGGCATATATTATACTTTCTGCATATTTATAGCTTTTTGCTGTAGATTGATGTTGAAAACAGTTTGTGGAAGGACTAACATTACGTTGCTCTTAAATCAATGTATTTTTACGTTGCAGTTACCTAAACAGAGTGTAATTTGCCTACACATTGTGTAGAAGTCTAGATTTATGTGATCTTGTCCTCTTTAATTTACATGCTTTAAGTGCCACTATCTGTAAATTTGACATTTTCTCTCAAATGAATTGTCCACTCAATAACATCTAGAAGACACAAAAGTGAGACACGCTTTGTTGGGATCCTGAGAATGTGGCATGCACCAATCCAATAGAAACACGTTTTGCTAAATGAATTTCACTGATCCCATAGTATAGACCAAGGGTCCCTACCCAACCCTGTATCTCACCTTGGCACCTTGATTCAAGCCTGTCCATTAGCTCAATTGCATATCATATCTGTGAAGATAAGATTACTGTACACTACTAGTCACCCAGATATATTCCAGTTAAAAGCCTATAGGCAGACTACATCAGAAGAAGTTCTCTGGTACAGTAAACTGTGTTTGTGGTAATTAGAACATGTACTGTGCAATCTTGACTGACTCAATCATATGCAGTATTAAATCAGTGCCTCCATGGCAGACTTTCAATAGTCTTCGGTCCTGCCAAAATGATGCGCAAAGCTAAGCAGATAACTGCGGAACTATTAAGATACTTGTTTACTGATAGAGTTTATAAAGATGATCAGAATCAGCTGTAGACTGAGTATTAATGTCCCCAGACTACATGAATCATAGACTTATATTAAATATCATATACAGTGCCTTTGGAAGTATTCAGACCCTTTGATTTTTCCACATTTTGTTATGTGCAGCCTTATTCTAAAATGGATTTTTTTTAAATCCTCAGCAATCTGCACACAATACCCCGTAATGACAAAGTGAAAAGAGGTTGTTAGAAATTTTTGCAAATATATTAAAAATAAAACACTGAAATACTGTCTTGGCCTGAATGCCAAGCGTCATGTCTGAAGGAAACCTGGCACCATCCCTACTGTGAAGCATGGTGGTGGCAGCATCATGCTGTGTGGATGTTTTTCAGCGGCAGGGACTGGGAGACTAGTCAGGATCGAAGGAAAGATGAACGGAGCAAAGTAGAGAGATCCTTGATGAAAACCTGCTCCACAGCACTCGGGACCTCAGACTGGGGCGAAGGTTCACCTTTCAACAGGACAACGACCCTAAGCACACAGCCAAGACAATGCAAGAGGGGCTTCGGCACAAGTCTCTGAATGTCCTTGAATGGCCCAGCCAGAGCCCGGATTTGAACCCGTGAGAACATCTCTGGAGAGAACTGAAAATAGCTGTGCAGGGATGCTCCCCATCCAACCTGACAGAGCTTGAGAGATGAACCCAATTGAACATCTCTAGAGAGACCTGAAAATAGCTGTGCAGGGACGCTCCTGAGAGTTAATCGCAGCAAAAGGTGGTGCTACAAAGTATTAACTTAAGGGGGCTGAATAATTTTGCACGCCCAATTTTTCAGTTTTTGATTTGTTAAAAAAGTTTGAAATATCCAATAAATGTCGTTCCACTTCATGATTGTGTCCCACTTGTTGTTGATTGTTCACAAAAAAATACAGTTTTATATCTTTATGTTTGAAGCCTGAAATGTGGCAAAAGGTCGCAAAGTTCAAGGGGGCCGAATACTTTCGCAAGGCACTGTAGATGCTTTTGTACCTGTTCCCTCCAGCATCTTCACAAGGTCCTTAGTTGTTCTGGGATTGATCTGCACTTTTCGCACCAAAGTACGTTCCTCTCTAGGAGAAAGAACGTGTCTCCTACCTGAGCGGTATGACGGCTGCGTGGTCCCATGGTGTTTATACTTGCATACTATTGTTTGTACCGATGAACGTCGTACCTTCAGGCATCTGGAAATTGCTCCCAAGGATTTAACCAGACCTGTGGAGGTCTACAAATTTGTTTCTGAGGTCTTGTCCGATTTCTTTTGATTTTCCCATGGTGTCAAGCAAAGAGGCACTGAGTTTGAAGGTAGGCCTTGAAATACATCCACAGGTACACCTCCAATTGACTCAAATTATGTCAATTAGCCTATCAGAAGCTTCTAAAGCCATGACATCATTTTCTGGAATTTTCCAAGTTGTTTAAAGGCACAGTCAACTTAGTGTATGTAAACGTCTGACTCACTGGAATTGTGACACAGTGAGTTATAAGTGAAATAATTTGTCTGTAAACAATTGTTGGAAAAATGACTTGTGTCATGCACAAAGTAGATGTCCTAACCGACTTGCCAAACTATAGTTTGTTCACAAGAAATTTGTGGAGTGGTTGAAAAACGAGTTTCTGTCTCCAACCTAAGTGTATGTTGACTTCAGACTTCAACTGTATGTACTTTGACAAACTAACAAATCCATTGAGATGAATAATAGCTCTTGTGATAATCATATTTAATGTGGATCATCAGTAGGATAAGTATCAGTGCATCCATTTCATTACTTAATTTTTATTTGAGCAAAAATGTCTAATAAAATGTTTTTACTTTGTCATTATGGGGTATTGTTTGTAGATTGATGAGGAATAAAAAACAATAATACATTTTACAATAACGCTGTAGCATAACAAGATGTGGAAAAAGTCAAGGAGTCTGAATACTTTCCGAAGGCACTGTAAATAAATGATTATAAATAACCAAACATCTAAATACACAATGAAGAACGAACAAGCTTTTTCAAATGTGCTCTTTTAGCCTGAATAATTTTTTAAATAGAGATTATTTTGTTACTCTGTGTGAAGGCTATATTCTGCCATGAAAGAACAATGCATTGACAAGATCACTGCCACACACTGTATAGAGTGTCTGGTTGTGATAATAGGTGTTTCAAAATACAGAAAATAAATAGTTCATGCCAGATAACTTTTTCATATACCTGATAGTCACCATATGGCTCCTTCTCTCCTTCCTTCTCCATACCCGACCACTTTCAGGAACCCCACTCCTCTAGGTGAGTACCCCTCTTCTACGAAGTGTATTGCAGCTTTAAAAGGGTCCATAATGCCTTGCGGTGTCACAGTTCCGATGCAATGTATTTACAAGCAAAAGTAATGAAATGGGGAGAGGCAATTTTCCACAGCATATTGGTCAACCTGCAATGGCTATAGCAGGGACAGTGCATCGTTAAACTTTCAGCCAAGGATATCACAACGCTGCTAATTTTCTCATGATGCAGTTCTCTCTTTGCTGTGGACCGTGTCACGTTGTCGCAGTTCGTACAAGTGATTTATAGGCTTGCGCCGATTCCATTCCTCTACAGAATCTATTTTCCCTAAACTCCAGTCCCGATAGAGAAGACTGAGGGGGACTTCTGTTGGTGTTTCGGCACCTACAACACGAAGGTAAGAGAGATTACGTGTGTATTTTCCCCGCTAATGTTAAAGTATTACCGTTATACTGCGTTTCTAAATTAACTACCCTTCACAACATTATCCCAGGTGTAATAACACGGGGCAGGGATAACGGAAACATTATTATCAGGTTGCATGGTGGAACATGTGTGCCCCTTGAAATGTCGCGGTTTCTTTCTTGCCGTAAATAACATCACACTTTCAAAACAATTAGTACAGCATTCAGGGCAATTTTCCAGACTTGTTTACTCTGTGACCCATATATAGGCTACATTCATGCATTGGCTCTCTATCTGATAGACTATAGCCCGAACGTTTATATGTTTATAAACATTGAATAATGGTTGATAATGTATACATTCCTCCAATTACTAATTTCCTATGAATGTACATACCCCATTTCCCATTCACAATTCAGCTTTTAACACTATTTGATGTAGGCTACATACAGGGCTATTTATGGGGACTATGATTATATTTCCAGTTACCCACTTTAGAGACTAACTGTAGAGTAGGCCAATACAATATTTTGGGGGATATGATGTATTAGAGCAGTAGTTGTGCTCCCTGTGTATTGACACTTTCATCAGTTACAATCAGCTTTACACAGATGTTGAAGCAAACCGTGTTGGCCAGTAGATAATGTATATCAGTAACTGAGTATTGTGTGCTTTGGGCTGCCTACTGTACACCGATGTCTGTTTGATCATAAAATATTAAAGAAACAGGCCTACTCCATAAAACCTGTTTCATTTTTCTACGATTAAGAAGCTGTAGGATCTTCATTTATCACACAGCTGTGCTAAAGCATGTTTTCAATTACTGCTCTAATGAACTGATGAGACTGCCAGAACATGGACTAAAATAAACCCATGTCTTGATCATGCACAAACCAACCCTCCAAACCCTTAACCAGAGCAGAGGCCAGGAGACCGGGTCTGTTGCCCCAATCAGTGGTGCTACTATGGCCCTGCTCCCGGCATCAGTCTGGCACTTCAAAGCTGGTCCACTTATAGAGCCATCATGGCAGGAGAACAAAGGCGGTATTATTTCTGCTGACTAAACGTGCCGTCCAGGTGTTCAGGATCCTGCCAGTGTTGACCTCCCGACTAGGGGAGGGGAGGCGAGGGCCACTCTGGAGTCTAATATAACATCCAGCCAGCCTGATGTTAGGGAGGGAGAGGTGAGAGGAGTGTGTGGCTCCAGAAGTTCCTAATGGAAAGCTTTACAGGAGTTGGGGCTATAACCGTGGCAATGGCGTGACTGGGGCTGGTTTTAATCCCTGGTGAGTGATGGATGTCTCAAACTCGCTCTCCTTGGAGATCTTTGGAATAAGGGGATGGAGGGGAAGCCTGAATTCTGAACAAGTGTTTGGCTGGAAGAATGAGCTCGAGCCAGCCTTAGTTTTTGGCCCTTTCAGCATAATTCAGGTGGCCTTCTATAACTACAGGACCTTTTCTGGCCAAACTTCGGCCAATTACCTTGTAATTACCTTAACTCAACTTTTGGTATTTTCTTAACTGTCTAGACATATTTATTTTATAGTCATTTCAAACTTGCACAAATACAAATGTTTTCCACTTTGACTCTAGTATAACGTCCATACAGAGACCCCACCCACACAAGCAGAACATGTATTTTCGTTCTGAATAGCAACTTTAATCTGTTATTTATTTGTAACTAACTTTATTAAAGGCGGTAGGTAGTAGGTAGGTAGAAGTCAACCTAATGCCATTTTGGACCTGGTCTGAACACGGAGAGGATGCTGCTGCTGGCAGTGTGGAGGAGGGAGAACCAACCACAAGAGTCCTTGCTGACATTCATTCCGCTTTCTTGTTTTGGTATTTATGTGGAAATGGGAGTGGGGCTCCTGTTTATAAAAAGCAAAAATGCTTGTTTTATGTAATTCAATAATAAGATTTACCCAAAGATTTAGCCTATTTAGCTTAGTTTTTAATCATAGATTGTAATACAGTCCTAATTCCTTCCTCCCAATTTAAACATAGTCTGCCCACAAAAATAGCCTGAGACTCTGTAGACTATATGTAGTCCTTTAGCTGTGAGTAGAATCTATTGTGTATTCATGTTAAACACAGCCCTGAGATCAGAGGGCTGTGAACAGAACCAACCTTATTTCCACGTCATGGCCCATTGCATTCTCACCAGCCAGGAATGCACACTCTGGATGTTATCAGTCTCCACGCTGCAGGATCAAGGCCCATCTCTGGGGGGAGATCGCCTGCCGGTGCTCTGCTGGTGCCCTGTGAAGACCTGGCTCCACAGTTGTCATTTATTTTTTAAATTTCACCTGTATTTAACCAGGTAGGCTAGTTGAGAACACGTTCTCAATTACAACTGCGACCTGGCTAAGATAAAGCAAAGTAGTGTGACACAAACAACAACATTTGAGGGGGGTGCATATAATACAAGTCTGTCTGGATGCCTGGCACTGGCATGGATATGTAGTGGAATTCCTTCCTATAGAAAAGATAACTGCACACATGATATTAACTCTGTATATTTATTGTGCTGATGTTTGTGGTCAGAAACTCCTCCCAATAGCCCCCACCCCAAAGCTCCTCTATGCACTACTTCCTCAGTCTTGCATACCAGGCTGTTTTGCATTGTGGCATATAGGGCTGAGGCCCTAGTACAACCAACTACCTAGATCTGTTGTGTGTATGAGGCATGAGAGTAAGGCCAGGGCAGCACTTGATGGCTAACTGGGGAGATTTAAAAGCATAGTTTCTCAGCCTACTCCAAAACATGCACGCACGCACACACGCACGCACACACACACAAGAGTCCCCACCACCACCACAATAAAACAGAATCTGTCTCTTGCTATGGCTGGAAAATGGGGATCCATTTCACAAGAGGCCTAGTCTGGTACCAATTACACTAGAGTGTATACATTTCTAGTAATTACAACGTAGCCTTGCAACAGGAAATTCTATTTCAATTAAAGTTCAATAATGGAAATAGTTTGTAAGCACCAGAACCCATTATTGCACTACACTCTGTAAAAAATAACTCATTATGGATTGTGGGGGGGGTGGGCTCTGTTTTACTTTTTGTAATCAGGATAGTGTTGAAGTAAATGTTTCTTTTGTTTTTATATATCGCTACCTCTGGTGTATCTCTGCTCTCATACCTTCAATAGCCTTCAACCTCTCCCCTTTGCCAATAAGTAGGGATGCACGATATATCGGTGAACATATTGGAATCGGACGATATTAGCTAAAAATACCAACATTGGTATCAGCCAATGTCTAGTTTAACGCCGATGTTAAAAACTGATGTCAAAGCTACTGTGCATACCTATATAATGTAGGTACATGACGTAATGACTCAACGTAAAATGCTGCGCTACACTTGCAACACAACGTTCCTAACCTAGCCCACAATGTCTGCTATGTGGATCGAGCAGTCAACAAGTCAAGCAGTCATTTGAAAGAGTAAGACAATTTCAGTGAGACAACTCAAAGGTGAAATCCATTAAAGCCAAGATAATGGAATTCATTGCCCTTGACAAACAACCATTCTCTGTCGTGGGTGATGTTGGCTTTTGCAGACTGGTCGGGCACTGGTACACACTACAAAGTGCGCTATTTTTTAGATGTTGTCCTACCGGAGTTACACAGTAATAGTGTCACTACTATTAGCTTCACGACATACATACTATGGAACGCCATTTGGGTCTTTGCATGTCAAGAAAGATACAGTAGCACTGTCAAAGCTGTACAAGTCTGCAAACAATCAAACATCATCCACGAACGATGAGTTTACAATATGCGTTGGTAATAACGCATCATTTGTTTGACTTCAACTAAAAGCTAGCTTTAGCTTGGTACCTAGCTAGCACCAATACAACCAGCCTGAAAACAATGACCAGTAGAAACTGCAGTCATTTTCATTATTCTTAGCAATGATTTAGGAATCCTTGTGAGTAAGTATTAGCTAGGTTGCCACTTGTTGTTCGCCTATTGAAATTGAACTTTATTTCATGAAAATAAATAGCTAGCCAGCTAATTAACCCTGTTGCCCAAAGCTAACATTATAAGCAGCCAGCTAGCTTCATCTGGCTAGTGAGGCTCGACCTGACTGGGTTATGTGTTGTGAAGCTAGCCACAATAAGGATTAGGCACAATAGTGGAATTTGCAGTTTGCATTCAAAAGAAAAGTATGCCATTGACAGTGATGCAAATGAATAGAAATAATAGAATTATGCCATACTTTTATTTTGAATGCTAACCACAAAGTCCACTATTGTGGCTAATCCTTATTGTGGCTAGCGTCACAGATGGGTCCAACCACCATTAATCAAATAAGAACAGTCTTATAAATTAGGGATATTTTAGATGATGACACCTACCCATATAGTTAGCTAGCTAACTATAGCTACTGAAACAGATTGTCATTTTGCTATGTTTTTTTGGGGAAGAACATAGTTTACATCCATGAGCTAGCTAGTTTTATTTAATGACCAGCACTGTAGGTGTGCGAGACAACTTTACCAGCATCATAGCATACGTATTCATGAATCGTTGTTACATATGAAACACGAGTGATGGTGTAATCAATGTGTAATAACTACGTAAAAAATGTATGAATGCGCTTCACATATTATGTGACGTGCAGTCATATTCAGGTCCTGATTGGTCAACAAGCTTATTTGACACGTCAAATAATGTTATTTGACACTCAAAGACCCAAACGGCTTTCCATAGAAATCCTGGTTGAGAATGAAACGACTGAACAAATGAACAACGAAACAGCACAGCAAGTAAGTGAAATAAATAGTTTTTGATGATGTTTTACTGGTAATGGGGGCATACGTAAATGCCAACAAAATAACTTTTTGGTCCGTGTGGTGTGTGTGTAACCTGTATTTAACTATGCAAGTCAGTTAAAAACAAATTCTTATTTACAATGACGGCCCGGACGACGCTGGGCCAATTTTGCGCCGCCCTATGGAACTCCCAATCACGGCCGGATGTGATACAGCCTGGATTCGAACCAGGGACTGTAGTGACGGCTCTTGCACTGAGATGCAGTGCTTTAGACCGCTGCGTCCGTGTGTGTGTTAACTATTTAGCCAACTCTTTTCTCTGTATACATCAATGATGCTGCTGGAGATTCTCTGATCCACCTCTACGCAGACGACACCATTCTGTATACTTCTGGCCCTTCTTTGGACTCTGTGTTAACTAACCTCCAGACAAGCTTCAATGCCATACAACTCTCCTTCCGTGGCCTCCAACAGCACTTTAATGCAAGTAAAACTAAATGCATGCTCTTCAACCGATCGCTGCCCACACCTGCCTGCCCGTCCGTCCAGCATCACTACTCTGGACGGTTCTGACGTAGAATATGTGGACAACTACAAATACCTAGGTCTCTGGTTAGACCGTAAACTCTCCTTCCAGACTCACATTAAGCATCTCCAATCCAAAATTAAATCTAGAATCGTCTTCCTATTTCGCAACAAAGCATCCTTCACTCATGCTGCCAAACATACCCTCATAAATCTGACTATCCTACCAATCCTTGACTGTCCTCTACAAAATACCCTCATATATTACCCACCACTGCGACCTGTATGCTCTTGTTGGCTGGCCCTCGCTTCATATTCGTCACCAAACCCACTGGCTTCAGTGTCCATTCCTCCTTTCGCTGCTTCTGCTGTCACTGCCTGTCACCATGCTGCCTGGTCCTGGTGTGGTGGGTGATTCTGTAACGGTTTCCTTCCGTCGAAGGAGAGTCGGACCAAAATGCAGCGCGGTGGTTACTCATGTTCTTTAATAAAATAGAACAAACGAACAATACAAAACAACAAACGGACCGTGAAAACCTATACAGCCTATCTGGTGAAATACAAAAACACTGAGACAGGACCAATCACCCACAAACACACAGTGAAACCCGGGCTACCTAAATATGGTTCTCAATCAGAGACAACGATAATCACCTGACTCTGATTGAGAACCGCCTCAGGCAGCCATAGACTTTCCTAGACAACCCTACTCAGCCACAATCCCAATACCTACTAAAACCCAATACAAAAACACACCACAACATAAACCCATGTCACACCCTGGCCTGACCAAATAAATAAAGAAAACACAAAATACTAAGACCAAGGCGTGACATTCAGGTCATCTATAAGTCTTTGCTAGGTAGAGCCCCGCCTTATCTCAGCTCACTGGTCACCATAGCACCCATAGCACGCGCTCCAGCAGTTATATTTCACTGGTCACCCCCAAAGCCAATTCTTCATTCGGCCGCCTTTCCTTCCTGTTCTCTCCTGCCAATGACTGGAACGAACTGCAAATATCACTGAAGCTGGAGACACATATCTCCCTAAGTATCTTTAAGCACCAGCTGTCAGAGCAGCTCACAGATCACTGCACCTGTACATAGCCCATCTGTAAATAGCTCATCCAACTACCTCATCACCATACTGTTATTTATTTTATTTAGCTCCTTTGCACCCCAGTATCTCTACTTGCACACTCATCTTCTGCACATCTATCACTCCAGTGTTTAATTGCTATATTACAATTATTTCTCCACTATGGCCTATTTATTGCCTTACCTCCCTTATCCTACCTCATTTGCACACACTGTATATAGACTTTTTCTATTGTATTATTGACTGTTTGTTTATTTATTCCATGTGTAACTCTGTGTTGTTGTTTGTGTCGCACTGCTTTGCTTTATCTTGGCCAGGTCGCAGTTTAAATGAGAACTTGTTCTCAACCTGCCTACCTTGTTATATAAAGGTGAAATACAATAAAAATAAATTAAAATGTAACTGGTAGAATGCTTAAAAAGCCGCAAAAATGTTTAATATCGGTATCGTTTTTTTTGGGCAAGGAAAATACCAGATATCGGCCAAAAAATGTAATATCGGTGCATCACTACCAATAAGTGATTATATTGTTCCCCCCATAGTGAACAATGGCCTGTAAAGTCCAAGGGGAACATAGGGGGTGTCACGACCGTCATATGAATAATTGTACCAAGGCGCAGGGTGACTTCCAAAACTACAAAGACATAACGATCGTGAAATACATAGCGCACATAGGCACTCACACAAAATAATATCCCACATCACAGGTGGGACAAAGGACACACTAAGTATGATCCCCAATTAGAGGTAACGATCATCAGCTGCCTCCAATTGGGAACCACACACACACACCAACATAGAAATATAATACCTAGAAACCCCCCTAGTCACACCCTGACCTAAAACACCAACATAGAAATATAATACCTAGAAACCCCCTAGTCACACCCTGACCTAAAACACCATAAAAACCCCCCTTTTGTCCAGCTGGGAAAGGGCAGTGTGGAGATTGCGTCAGCTGTGGATCTGCTGGTCCGGTATGCAAATTGGAGTGGGTCTAGGGTTTCTGGGATGATGGTGTTGATGTGAGCCATAACCAGCCTTTCCAAGCACTTCATGGCTACAGATGTGAGTGCTACGGGTCGGTAATCATTAAGGAAGGTTCCCTTTATGTTCTTAGGCACAGGGACTATGGGGGTCTGCTTGAAACATGTAGGTATTGATGACTCCTCAATGCCAACGGATGAATCCCGGAACATATTCCAGTCTGTGCTAGCAAAACAATCCTGTAGCTTAGCATCTGACCACTTCCGTATTGAGCAAGTCACTGGTACTTCCTGCTTTAGTTTTTGCTTGTAAGCAGGAATCAGAAGGATAGGGAGGGAGCTTTGTAAGCGTCTCTGTGTGTGGAGTAAAGGTGATCTAGAGTTTTTTTCCCTCTGGTTACACATGCTGGTAGAAATGAGGTAAAACGGATTTAACTGTCCCTGCATTAAAGACCCCGGCCACTAGGAGCGGCGCCTCTGGATGAGTATTTTCTTGTTTGTTTAAGGCCTTATACAGCTCATTGAGTGTGGTCTTAGTGTCAGCATCGGTTTGTGGTGGTAAATAGACAGCTACGAAAAATATAGATGAAAACTCTCTTGGTAAATAGTGTGGTCTACAGCTTATCAATAGATAACTTACCTCAAGCAAGCAAAACCTTGAGACCTTAATATTATATTTTGCACACCAGCTGTTATTGACAAATAGACACAGACCGCCACTCCTCGTCTTACCGGAGGCAGCTGTTCTGTCTTGCCGATGCACGGTAAAAACAACCAACTGTACATTATTCATGTCGTCGTTCTGCCACGACTCTGTGAAACATAAGATATTTAATGTCCCATTGGTAGAAAAGTCATGAACGGAGCTCATCCAGTTTATTCACCAATGATAGCACATTGGCCAATAGGACAGATGGTAGAAGCGGGTTAGCCACTCGCCGACAAATTCTCACAAGGCACCCAGATCTGCTTCCCCTGTATTGGCAGTCTCTTCTTCATGCGAATAATGAGGATTTGGGCCTGGTCCGGTGTCAGCAGTAAATCCTTCACGTCCGACTCGTTAAAGAAATCATTTTTGCCCAGTTCGAGGTGAATAATTGCTGTTCTGATATCCAGAAGCTATTTTCGGTCATAAGAGACAGTTGCAGAAACATCATGTACAAAATAAGTTGCGAAAAAATGCGGGAAAAACCACACAAAATAGCACAATTGGTTTGGAGCCCGTAAAACGGCAGCCATCTCCTCTGGCGCCATTGACATCTATCATGGAAATATCAGGCATGGAACAAGACTGTTTTTTTTCTAGAGGACCTTTGTCCTTAAAACAGCTCAGTGGTTCCCCAAGGGGTTTCTCCCAATTCCCAGAGTCAAGTTGTGCCTGATTCTTTGTGTTAGCCCCATAAAGAAAATCCATTTTGTTTCTCCTCAAACGGCCATTTGTTCTTCATGTAAATGCATCATATTCATACCAGTCTACTGCAGTACAGTTCAGCAGGGATACATCATAGTTGTAGGCCTAAATTAAGGAAATAATATTATAATTTCTTCCATGACATGTCTTGCGTCAGGTGCTGTCACTCCTCCATGCTGCTTGTCCTTCAATTTACAGGGAATCCGTGCAGACAGAGTATTTGCAGTATGAGATAATGATTTAAGGGTTGCCCTTATCCTTCCTACCTATGGTCACAAAACCTCACCCCAGCACAGCCATATTTCCCATGGCTCAGAGATGTACAAGATCACTCTATAGGATACTATCTCTGTTCTAGAGGTTGGGAACCTGGGCCAGCTCCTGGCCTGGTAAAGTGATAGCAGTGCGTGGCCCGTCCCCCTGTATGTGTGAGGACCCAAAGGAACATATGGTGACTTTCACCAGCATGAGTCAGTGAAAGTCCTGGCCCTGGTGCCAACTCTCTGTACTCCTGCAGCCCCGGGACCTTTGGGCTGACAACAGCAGGAACAGCCATAGCAGCAACCTGGGTCTCAGCCGACACACTGCCCACAGTACCCTGTACTCTGTACCCTGTACTTCCTGGGCAGACAGGAAGCCAGCCCAGAGACCACCAGCCTGAACTCTGAAGCTGTGCCACATTGAGACAAATGACAAAAAAAGCATCTTGGGTCATCTGTGACTTGGGCTGTTTTGGGTTTTACGTTACAGCAATAAAGCATCTATTTTCTTTGCTGTTCTTGGAGCTGAAATGGAATGTGTTGGTATGTAGTGTAAGCCGTGTGTCTCACGGAATGCTCCTTGGCTCAGAGTTGTGATCAGCTCTACAGGATCAGGCCATGGGCATCTCTGCAGGCTGGCAGGGAAAGGGGAAGAGTTGGCAGAGAGATGGACCTGTGCCCTGTGTGCCACTGGCTTGGCACCAACCCCTATGTTGTCCTATATCATTGTCAGTTATATACATACTGTAGTGGACTTGCTGGAAAATGGTCAATACAGGACTAAGATTGAATCCAACTACACCGACTCTGAGGCTCGTCGGATGTGGCAGGGCTTAAACTATTATGGACTACAAAAGGTAAACCCAGCCGCGAGCTGCCCAGTGACGCAAGCCTAACAGATGAGCTAAATGCCTTTTATGTTTGCTTTGAGGCAAGCAACACTGAAGCATGCATGAGAACATCAGCTGTTCCGGGCGTCTGGATTACCACGTGTACTCAAAGCATGTGCGAACCAACTGGCAAGTGTCTTCACTGACATTTTCAACTCTCCGTGATCTATTCTGTAATACCTACATGTTTCAAACAGACCACCATAGTCCCTGTGCCCAAGATAGTGAAGGTAACCTGCCTAAATGATTACCGCCCCGTAGCACTCATGTCTGTAGCCATGAAGTGCTTTGAAAGGCTGGTTTTGGCTCACATCAACACCATCATGCCGGAAACCCTAAACCCACTCCAATTCACATCCCAACAGATCCACAGAGGACGCAATCTCAATCGCACTCCACACTGCCCTTTCCCACCTGGGCATAAGGAACACCTACAGAGAATGCTGACCATTGACTACAGCTCAGCGTCCAACACCATAGTACCCACAAAGCTCATCACTCAGCTAAGGACTCTGGGACTAAACACATCCATCTGCAACTGGATCCTGGACTGTCTGATGGGACACCCACAGGTGGTAAGGGTAGGCAACAACACATCTGCCACGCGGATCCTCAACACTGGGACATCTCAGGAGTGCGTGCTTAGTCACCTCCTGTACTCCCTGTTCACCCACGATTGCATGGCCAAGCACGACTCCCAACACCATCATTAAGTTTGCTGATGACACAACAGTGGTAGGCCTGATCACTGACAACGATGAGACAGCCTATAGGGAGGCGGTCAAAGACCTGGCAGTGTGGTGCCAGGACAACAACCTCCCTCAATGTGAACAAGACAAAGAGCTGATCGTAGACTATAGGAAAAGGAGGGCCGAACAAGTCTCCATTAACATACATGGGGCAGAAGTGGAGGGGGTCGAGAGTTAAGTTTCTTGGTGTCCACATTGTCGCGAACCGGCTCAAAGCCGTAACAAAAGGGAGACAGCGTGGAGATAAGGAGTAACAAAATATATATATTTATTAAATAAGTAACTAAGTATAATATACAATGGTGTGTGTAATCAGTAATCAGTATCGTAAGTGAGTGTTTTGCATGGGATGAAGGTGATAATGCAGGGTGTTGAAAGATGCTAAAGCAAACAACCAAAAAACCACCAAGAAACACAACAAAATCTATAAAGGTGTCTGCATGGAGAGAGTCTCCTCCATGAATGGGGAAGTGCTGTATTTATCCTGGGAGACACCGGGCCCAGGTGTTTCCCATGTAGCTGACGACCCTCCCAACTCCGCCCACCAGCATCCTAATAAGCAAACAACAGAGAGAATACGGCAGACAGAGTGGGAGGGTCGTCACAACATCACCAACCAACGATCATGGTCCAAACACACCAAGACAGTCATGAAGAGGGCATGACAACACCTTTCCCCCCTCAGGAGACTGAAAATATTTGGCATGGGTCCCCAGATCCTCAAAAAGTTCTACAGCTGCACCATCGAGAGCATCCTGACCGGTTGCATCACAGCCTGGTATGGCAACTGCTCGGCGTCTGACCGTAAGGCACTACAGAGGGTAGTGCGTACAGCCCAGTACATCACTGGGGCCAAGCTTCCTGACATCCAGGACCTATATGCTAAGCATGTCAGAGGAAGGCCCAAAACATTGTCAGAGACTCCAGCCATACTCATAGGCTGTTCTCTCTGCTACCGTATGGCAAGCGGTACCAGAGCGCCAAGTCTAGGACCAAAAGGCTCCTTAACAGCTTCTACCCCCAAGCCATAAGACTGCTGAACAATTAATAAATGGCCACCTGGACTATTTGCATTGCCCCCCCTTTTGTTTTTACACTGCTGCTACTCGCTGTTTATTATCTATGAATAGTCACTTTACAAATTACCTCGACTAACCTGTACCCCCGCACATTGACTCGGTACCGGTACCCCCTGTATATAGCTTCGTTATTGATATGTAATTTTCTTGTGTTACTTTTTGATAAAACATTTTTTACTTTATTTTGTAAATATTTTATTAACTCTATTTCTCGAACTGCATTGTAAGTAAGCATTTCACGGATAGGTCTACACTGTTTGTGTTCGGCACATGTGACAAATATCATGTTATTTTATTTGGTGTGTATTTCCTGTTTGTGTTTACTGAATGCTAAGCTTATATGGATAATATGTCATATTGTAATACCTGCCAACGTGTGTTACAACATGGTATTAAGGCGCATTAGTACCCTCACATAACCACTGGCTGGTTTCCTGGGGGGGTTGTACAATTATAAAACCAAACTGGTTCTGTCTAATAAATCAAATCAAATTAAATGTATTTATATAGCCCTTCTTACATCAGCTGATATCTCAAAGTGCTGTACAGAAACCCAGCCTAAAACCCCAAACAGCAAGCAATGCAGGTGTAAAAGCACGTTGGCTAGGAAAAACTCCTTAGAAAGGCCAAAACCTAGGAAGAAACCTAGAGAGGAACCAGGCTATGAGGGGTGGCCAGTCCTCTTCTGGTTGTGCCGGGTGGAGATTATAACAGAACATGGCCAAGATGTTCAAATGTTCATAAATGACCAGCATGGTCAAGTAATAGTAATCACGGTGAACAGGTTAGGGTTCCATAGTCGCAGGAAGAACAGTTGAAACTGGAGCAGCAGCATGGCCAGGTTGACCCAGTTTCATGTCAGTTTCATGTTAACCCCCCCGACGCGTACACACACACACACACACACACACACACAGTATTCCAGTGTCCATTCATGCCCCTTTGTCCTTTTCACTCCCCTGGAAAAAAAAGGTTCAACAAAATGGTGACAGAGTAATGGGTCAGTGCAGAAAAATCTCCCAGGGTCCTATTTGTGTGTGACTCGCAGCCTGTTTCCTTCCATCCCTCTATCTGCAGTCTGCTGCCATTTAAGGGCAATCTGGATGAAGAACAAAAGCACTTTCTAACCAGCTGTAAACACACCAGGAATAGAGAGATCATGAGCCAGGCCAGAGATAAAGGTGAAACACACACACACAGGGTTTGTTTGCAGCCCTCATTTGCCTGGTCTTAAAATGATAAATTGTTATTTCAAAGCCCCTAGTTCTATTTAGCTGAACTGATTTTATCTCGCAATGCTGTTTAGGTGTTCCGGACCCACTGTGTTTAGCAAAGCACCATGGGAGAGGCAGTGTGTGAGTGTGTGTGTCTGACCGTGTGTGTGCGTGTGTGTCTGTAAGGCACAGCAGCCTGCCGAGAGAGGGAACGTGGGGGGTGGAGGAGGGTGGGGGAGATGTGGAGGGGGGTTAAGTGACCAGCAGAGGGATAGAGCTCTGTGCTCAACTGCACTGTGAAGGTCAGCCTTCTAGGGAGCATCGCAGCTCTGGACACAGGCCATCTATCTACTCTCTCTTCATATTCTCTCTCCTTGAAGAGGACTGCGATGGAGTGGAGCTGGGTTTTCCTTTGAAAAGTCCATAATTTAATCTGATTTCATATTGACTTTTCTTCCATGGTCCATTGTGTGGCAGGAAGGAATGTGCCAGACTGCATGGACCAAGGACACTGGCCATGTTTTGTTTTCTACTCAGAGTTTACTACAGTCACAAAAGCAGTCTTGTTAATTTTGTCTTGAATGAACTTGACTGGGAAGGGATTGGGGTTCAAAATGAATGTGAGACAAATATGCATTTCTGATAAAGCTGGTAGTCTTCAGTCTATGTCCTAAATTCTTCAGTGTTTTACCACATACTTCATTGGATTACTACAGTGAAGCTGTTTTGAATCTCATACAGTGAACAACACACAGAGCATTATGTAGAGAACCAACTAAAGTTTCGGCCATATGTTCCTCATCAAATCGAGCCAGAAGCACAGACATACACTTCACTTTTCCTTTTCAACACATCGTGTGCATCTTTTCCCTGTTCCCTTGGTGGTCATTCTCTCTCAAGAGGACTCTTAAGTCTTTTCTGTGTGTATATATTTGCACAATAAAACGTCTCACTTATCGTAGGATCTCTTTGAAAAGTTGCCACATCTGCGGCAAAATATGAGATCCTCGACTCCGAGACATCAAAAGAAAGTAATTGTTCCCTTCATCCTCCTCTCCCTCCTTTGTTGCAGTCTCTCTTCCTGCCCCCTCTCCATTTCACCTTTCACTCTCTTTTCCTGCAAGCCCCCTCTCTATCTCACTGACGCAATCTTCCTGCTCTCTCCTCACTGTTGTTTCCTCACAATTCTCCACAAAATAACAGGAACTTGGCTCAGAGCATCAGTACTGGCAGGCTCTTCCTGTCTAACCCCCCTAAAGACATGTACCTATTCACAGAGCCAGGATGAAAACAACGATGTCATGTCCAGCTGGTCCCAGAATGCCTGGCTGGGAGGTTTGACGGTTCTGTCATTCACCAACTGTTTGAGCCATACTCCTTTTCCTCAACAGCCCCTAAAAATAGTGTCACACATTTTCAGGCTGGTATTGTTTTCAGGTCATGATGAATGAGCCTATCTCCTCACAGACTATACTGACAACTTCTACATGTACAAAATAAATAGTTTTACACAATTCAAAAGATCCTCAGGGTGAAAACTGGTTGAAATGGCAACATTTCAACTAGAAACTTATTTCAAACAGTTGGTCCAGTTTTTTCCAGTTCTGGGCAGAGAATCCAAATAACCAAAACAATGTCATCTTAAAAGTGCTTCCTGACCAGGTCCTTCCTGTTTTGCTCCGTGTTCTCCCTCCTCAGTGAGGTGGTGGCCAGCTGGAGCTTCCAGGAATGATGGGGCCAACCCACCGCAGCAGGCCCCCTCGCTGCACCTGACCTGGGTCACCTGACCTGAGTCACCTGACCCAGAATGGAGCTCAAGGTTTGGGTGGACGGGGTCCAGAGGGTCGTATGCGGGGTCACCGAGGCAACCACCTGCCAGGAAGTGGTCATCGCTCTAGCCCAGGCCATAGGTGAGCTCTGACCTATGACTCTTGACCAAGGCTTCAGGATGTTTGATTTATGTGTGTTTGAAGTATAAAAAAGTATTGGCATTTAAGCCTGAAGTAGGCCTATACTTTGTTTTATGAATGTGCTTTGCCCTTCCTTAAGGATTGTATTGACATAGGGAGTAGTAGAATGATCATGTAATGCACCTCTATTTTAACCTATTTACTAGTGGTTACGTAGGCTACTGTCTTTGTCACCAAGCCAAAGTTGATTGACTGCGTACAATGTGGACTAGTGTGGACTAGTGGACAGTGAAGATATACTGATTCTCAGTAATGTGTTGCTTGTTTATGAAATGGTGATTAATTAAACTCCAATTTTAATCAGGAGCCGTGTTAAAATTAGGCTTGCTGCAGAAAATGTAATAGCCTGTCGCTAATTGAAAATATGCATAATGAAATGAATAAATATGTGTTCCTCTCCTCCTGCCTACACCTCAACCTCTTGGTGCTGTAGTGAGAGATAGAGGATCTTAGTCAGAGGCTTTATTTGGATCAGATTCCCCCTCCTCCATCCATCCCTCCCTCCATCCATCCCCCTCTCTCAGTGAGAGAAGAGGAATGGAGCAGCCTGTATTGACATCACTTCCCACTATGTGGGGCAGGCGGGAGGAGGGAAAGTCTGACTCATCCTTCCATCGCTCGCCAGGAAGGGGAGAAGCAGAACCACATATTGAAGCCCCCTCTCCTCCTCTCCTCCCCTGCCTCTCCTCCTCTCCCCTGCCTCTCCTACTTTTTTCCCCCCTCTTTTTTACATTTTGAAAATTTTATTTTAACATTTTACCACAAAATTGGGGAGAAAAGGGGTATCCAATTGTTTAGTAGCTACTATCTTGTCTCATCGCTACAACTCCCGTACGGGCTCGGGAGAGACGAAGGTTGAAAGTCATGCGTCCTCCGATACACCCAACCAAGCCGCACTGCTTCTTAACACAGCGCCATCCAACCCGGAAGCCAGACGCACCGATGTGACGTAGGAAACACCGTGCACCTGGCAACCTTGGTTAGCGCGCACTGCACCCAGCCCGCCACAGGAGTCGCTGGTGCGCGATGAGACAAGGATTTCCCTACCGCCCAAACCCTCCCTAACCCGGACAACGCTAGGCCAATTGTGCCATATTTCTCTTTCATGAGATACAGTTGTATGGATCATCACTTGTATGGTAAAATCACAATAGAACCGCTTATAATATGGGACACTGCGTGTTACGCTCCCAAGTGACCTTTATAGTTTTTTAATTTGCGACTGTTTTACACATGGTGATTTTAATTTATTTAACCAGGAAAGTCAGTTAAGAACAAATTCTTATTTACAATGGCGGCCTACACCGGCCAAATCCTAACCAGGATGACGCTGGGCCAATTGTGCGCCACACCTATGGGACTCCCGATCATGGCCGGTTGTGAGACAGCCCGAGATCAAACCAGGGTCTGTAGTGACGCCTCTACCACTATGATGCAGTGCCTTAGACTGCTGCGCCACTCGCCACTCGAGAGTGATAATCAATTTAATACTGAGATCCACTGATCCTAAACCTCTGTATATTCTGGGTTTAAAGAAGGGTCCTATGCACAGTACTAATGTCTAATGACAAGATTAATGTTAGGTTTATTGGGTTTCTCTCTAGTTGGGACCAGCATTGAGCTTTTGGCAAGAGCTGTGTGTATCAGGGGGTTGCCTCGGTGTCTTTAGCCTTGTTACGTGTGTGAAAATTAAATTAAATTCCACTGAAGTGTCATATGACCTAAAACAATGTTATTAATCTCTGCATAGATTGACGTTCAATTATTCAAGACTCATATACATTCCAAGGTGATGGATGCACTGATACTTATCCTACTGATGATCCACATTAAATATTATCACAAGAGCTATTATTCACCTCAATGGATTTGTTAGTTTGTCAAAGTATATACAGTTGAAGTCAGAAGTTTACATACACTCAGGTTGGAGTCATTAAAACTTGTTTTTCAAACACTCCACACATTTCTTGTTAACAAACTATAGTTTTGGCAAGTTGTTTAAGACATTTACTTTGTGCATGACACAAGTAATTTTTCCAACAATTGTTTAGACAGATTATTTCAGTTATAATTCACTGTTTACATACACTAAGTTGACTGTGCTTTTAAACAGCTTGGAAAAAACCATCCCAACCGTGAAGCACAGGGGTGGCAGCATCATGTTGTGGGGGTGCTTTTCTGCAGGAGGGACTGGTGCACTTCACAAAAAATATGGCATCATGAGGACGGAAAATTACGTGGATATATTGAAGCAACATCTCAAGACATCAGTCAGCAAGTTAAAGCTTGGTCGCAAATGTGTCTTCCAAATGGACAATGACCCCAAGCATACTTCCAAAGTTGTGGCAAGGACAACAAAGTTAAGGTGGTGAAGTGGCCATCACAAAGCCTTGCCCTCAATCCTATAGAAAATGTGTGGGCAGAATTGAAAGTGTGTGTGTGAGCAAGAAGGCCTACAAACCTGACTCAGTTACACCAGCTGTCCAGTGTAACAGCTGTTGGAAGGAGTGGAGGACCAAGGTGCAGCGTGGTACCTGTTCATCTTTATTTTAACTGACTGAACACTGAATACAAAAATAACAAACGGAAAACCCGAAACAGTCCTGCAAGGTGAAACAAAGACTAAACAGAAATACAACTACCCACAACCAAAAGTGGAAAAACAGGCTACCTAAGTATGATTCCCAATCAGAGACAACGATAGACAGCTGTCCCTGATTGAGAACCATACCCGGCCGAAACATAGAAATACAAAAACCTAGACATACAAACATAGAATGCCCACCCAAATCACACCCTGACCAAACAACAATAGAAACATACAAAGCAATCTACGGTCAGGGCGGTGACAGTCAGGAGGAATGGGACAAAATTCACCCAATTTATTGTGGGAAGCTTGTGGAAGGCTACCCGAAACGTTTGACCCAAGTTAAACAATTTAAAGGCAATGCTACCAAATACTTATTGAGTGTATATAAACTTCTGACCCGCTGGGAATGTGATGAATGAAATAAAAGCTGAAATAAATCATTCTCTCTACTATCTGTCATTTCACATTCTTAAAATAAAGTGGTGATCCTAACTGACCTAAGACAGGGAATTTTTACTAGGATTAAATGTCAGGAATTGTGAAAAACTTTAGTTTAAATGTATTTGGCTAAGGTGTATGTAAACTTCCGACTTCAACTGTATGCTGACATTCACAAAAAGAAGACATTCACAAAATCATACACAAAAAGCCGACATCTGAACTTGTCTTATCTGTTTTTTCAAGGCCGCACTGGGCGCTATACCCTGGTGGAGCAATGGCGGGACACAGAGCGCCACCTGGCCCCCCACGAGAGCCCAGTGGCCTCCATCAACACCTGGGGTCAGTATGCCGGTGACGTCCAGCTGATCCTGCACCGCACAGGCCCCTCCCTGACTGAACGCCCCCCTTCCGAGGGGCCCCCGCTTCGAGGCCCGGAACGCGGTCTCCACCGGCAGAGCCTCCCCCCACTTGCCAAGCTCCGCCACCCCAGTGAGCGCTCCCTCCGCCGCCGTGAGCCGCGCCGCAAGTCCCTCACCTTCTCCGGCAGGCCCCGGGGCCTCCGGGATATCCTGAGTGGAGGCCGGGCTTGGGAGGAGAGGGAGGCCGAGGCCAAACGACGTCTCCTACTCCAGGGGAACGGTGGGAACCAGAACCACCACCACCATGTAGCAGCCGAAGCGGTAGCCCCAGGGGGGGCAGTGTCCCCCGGCATGTGGGCCTGCCGCATGGATGACTTGGTCAGACTGGTGGGGCTCCAGAGAGAGACTCTGGGTGTGCTGGAGAACAGGCTGGAGGCCTATGAGGCTGAGCTGCAGACCTGGGGTGGGGGTGGGGGAGGGGGAGAAGGAGGGGGAGAGGAGGTAAGAGGAGCGGGAGGGCTGGTGGAGGAGATAGTGATGCTGGAGAGACGACTGAGGAAGAACGAGGTGGAGATGGAGGAGGAGGAGTTCTGGGCCAGCGAGCTGCAGATTGAGCTGGAGAGCGAGAGGCAGCTAGAGGACAAGCTTGAGGAGCTAACGGGACGTCTGCAGGGTGCTAAAGTCGACCTGGGGGACAGGATGGTTTTGGTACAGGTGGGTTGGGCACACCTCAGATTTATGACTCATGGGCATTAGTTAGATATGTACAAGTGGCCTGGACACTATTATTGGTCACCTAAATTGTACGAAACTGCACTTGCACTGTTCCACTTTTGTACTAATGTATAGTTTCTTTAATGATCTCGAGGACGATGTGCTCCTGATGGTGTTTAATGTCCGTTTTTATTTTGTGAAGCCAAAGACACATTTCCACATTGCGTGGACAATAAAGTTTTTGTCATTCTAATTCTAATTCGAAATGTTACGATTTCTGCTGAATATGACATTGTTATAACCCCTTAACATTAAAGGTGTACAGGCACCTTGCATCACCATTTTAAAGAGAGACAATGCCTGTCCTCTCTCTGAATGTCTCTCTATGCATTTCTATGCACTTCCATCTGTATTTAAGCCTGACTACCAAACAGATGATGTGGCTAGGGTGCTGGGAAGCATATCTTCTCCTAACCACCTCTTACTCCTATTGGTCTCAAAATAAAACCTGTCTTTGTGTCAGGGTGTGGAAGCGGGTCTCGAGGAGGAGCGTCTGCGGTGGGAAAGACAGGAGACTCAGAGGGTGAGCGAGGTGGAGGCCAGGGCGCAGTTGCTTAGGGCCCGCACGGAGCTCAAGACCCAGGACAGACAAGCCGTCCAGCTAGAGAGCAGCTGCAGAGCCGTGGACAGGTCCCTGAGCCAGAGTAGCAAGAGAATGCAGGTCAGACACATGCATTGACATGCACGCACACACACACACACACACACAAAATACTGATGCATGACCGTACACATAAACAAATGCACATAGAGACACATATACCGTGTTGAATGAACATACTGGTGGGCACACACACACCATGAGCAGATTGTTGGGGCATAACATGTAGCCCACCCACGCACCAGGAACAGATTACCAGTGAGTATGGCTGCAGATTATGGAAGTACAGATGGCAAAAAATATAGATTCATATCTTTGGTCAATCTGTATCTCCACTCCAGGACATGCAGCATGAGCTGGAGCAGCTGACCAAGGAGCTGAGACAGGTCAACCTGCAGCAGTTCATCCAGCAGACTGGCACCAAGGTCACCGTGCTGCCAGCCGAGCCCAGTGAGGATGAGGAGGAGACTACCCACACCGGACAGGGCACAGGTCATTTACTTCAAATGCGCTAGATGCGTCGATCCTCTGTGTGGGTGCAGCCTCTTGCATTGCTCTGATCTGCAATATCTTTGGTTTTCACTACTGCTCGTGGTCATGTCATATTGCTGAGTGTCAGTTTATTCACCTTATTCATTGTAAGGCATAATAATCACATATTATGTGATTCACTGCTGATGAATTAAACACAACCAATAACAAGCCTGTCCACACTGAACAAAGACAGACAACTTCATGACATTGGCTATATCACTACCACTGTGCAGAAGGTGTATTTACATGCCATTTCCCTCGTCGGGTGACATATCTGTGGGGCAAAAAATACTCTAAACCTGCTGCCATCACGCAAATTAAATCATGATGATTCATTTAATGACCATTTTTGCACAGATCTGGGACCTTTTGCATGACGAAAATGTAACCTTTTCATTCTGCTCTTCACTGCTCTGTCTGCCAGGTCACTTAGTCAGTCCCACTAAGGTTTTTCTACAGCAGTTATCATTTTCTATTTGACGCCCCTCTGCCTGCTGAGAGAGGATTACTCGGCTACAGAGAGCAAGAGTGCGAGCGAGCATGCATTTGTTTCGCTCCCTCCAGTAGAACTTATGGTCTCCATGCCAACGGCTGCTAGCCGCCACCTCATCTCTCCCTCTCTCCCTCCGTCATCATATCCCTCCATCACTCTCTCCTTCCATCTCATGCTCAGCCGTTTTTGTGATGGACTCAGTGGACTGTATCTTGCCTGCCAAGAGGCTAGGCTGGCCTGGCAGAGAGAACAGAGTTAGACAGAGAGCTAAGAACACTGTGAACACTGAGGCTTGTTGAAAGGCTTTGGGAGAGAACAAACTATTCAAGAGTCACCAGGTGGTCTTGGAAAACCTTTAAAGACCTTTGTATAAGACTTGAATTTGAAACGGGTTCTGAAGGTGTGTTAGTGCCTAATCAAATTGAATCAAATGTTATTTGTCATGTGCTGAATACAACAGTTGTAGACCTTACCGTGAAATGCTTACTTACAAGCCATTATCCAGTTTTAAGAAAATAGAGTTAAGAAATATTTACAAAATACACTAAAGTAAAAAAATATATATAAAGATAACTGACACAATGAAATAACAATAATGAGGCTATGTACAGGGAGTACCGGTACTGTGTCAATATGCGGGGGTACAGGTTAGTCGAGGTCATTTGTACATGTAGGTAGAGGTAAAGTGACTAATAATAATTAGTGAGTAGCAGCAGTGTAAAAACAAACGGGGGGGTGTCAATGTAAATAGTCCGGGTGGCCATTTGATTAATTGTTCAGCAGTCTCATGGCTTGGGGGTAGAAGCTGTAAAGGAGCCTTTTGGATCTAGACTTGGCTCTCCGGTACTGCTTGCTGTGCGGTAGCAGAGAGAACAGTCTATGACTTGGGTGACTGGAGTCTTTGACAATTTTTTGGGCCTTCCTCTGACACCGCCTAGTACATAGGTCCTGGATGGCAGGAAGCTTGGCCCCAGTGATGTACTGGGCTGTACAAATCAAATCAAATCAAATTTTATTTGTCACATACACATGGTTAGCAGATGTTAATGCGAGTGTAGCGAAATGCTTGTGCTTCTAGTTCCGACAATGCAGTAATAACGAACAAGTAATCTAACTAACAATTCCAAAAAACTACTGTCTTTTACACAGTGTAAGGGGATAAAGAATATGTACATAAGGATATATGAATGAGTGATGGTACAGAGCAGCATAGGCAAGATACAGTAGATGATATCGAGTACAGTATATACATATGAGATGAGTATGTAAACCAAGTGGCATAGTTAAAGTGGCTAGTGATACATGTATTACATAAGGATGCAGTCAATGATATAGAGTACAGTATCTACGTATGCATATGAGATGAATAATGTAGGGTAAGTAACATTATATAAGGTAGCATTGTTTAAAGTGGCTAGTGATATATTTACATCATTTCCCATCAATTCCCATTATTAAAGTGGCTGGAGTAGAGTCAGTGTCATTGACAGTGTGTTGGCAGTAGCCACTCAATGTTAGTGGTGGCTGTTTAACAGTCTGATGGCCTTGAGATAGAAGCTGTTTTTCAGTCTCTCGGTCCCAGCTTTGATGCACCTGTACTGACCTCGCCTTCTGGATGACAGCGGGGTGAACAGGCAGTGGCTCGGGTGGTTGATGTCCTTGATGATCTTTATGGCCTTCCTGTAGCATCGGGTGGTGTAGGTGTCCTGGAGGGCAGGTAGTTTGCCCCCGGTGATGCGTTGTGCAGACCTCACTACCCTCTGGAGAGCCTTACGGTTGAGGGCGGTGCAGTTGCCATACCAGGCAATTGTGCATCTGTAGAAGTTTGTGAGTGCTTTTGGTGACAAGCCGAATTTCTTCAGCCTCCTGAGGTTGAAGAGGCGCTGCTGCGCCTTCCTCACGATGCTGTCTGTGTGAGTGGACCAATTCAGTTTGTCTGTGATGTGTATGCCGAGGAACTTAAAACTTGCTACCCTCTCCACTACTGTTCCATCGATGTGGATGGGGGGGTGTTCCCTCTGCTGTTTCCTGAAGTCCACAATCATCTCCTTAGTTTTGTTGACGTTGAGTGTGAGGTTATTTTCCTGACACCACACTCCGAGGGCCCTCACCTCCTCCCTGTAGGCCGTCTCGTCGTTGTTGGTAATCAAGCCTACCACTGTTGTGTCGTCCGCAAACTTGATGATTGAGTTGGAGGCGTGCGTGGCCACGCAGTCGTGGGTGAACAGGGAGTACAGGAGAGGGCTCAGAATGCACCCTTGTGGGGCCCCAGTGTTGAGGATCAGCGGGGAGGAGATGTTGTTGCCTACCCTCACCACCTGGGGGCGGCCCGTCAGGAAGTCCAGTACCCAGTTGCACAGGGCGGGGTCGAGACCCAGGGTCTCGAGCTTGATGACGAGCTTGGAGGGTACTATGGTGTTGAATGCCGAGCTGTAGTCGATGAACAGCATTCTCACATAGGTATTCCTCTTGTCCAGATGGGTTAGGGCAGTGTGCAGTGTGGTTGAGATTGCATCGTCTGTGGACCTATTTGGGCGGTAAGCAAATTGGAGTGGGTCTAGGGTGTCAGGTAGGGTGGAGGTGATATGGTCCTTGACTAGTCTCTCAAAGCACTTCATGATGACGGATGTGAGTGCTACGGGGCGGTAGTCGTTTAGCTCAGTTACCTTAGCTTTCTTGGGAACAGGAACAATGGTGGCCCTCTTGAAGCATGTGGGAACAGCAGACTGGTATAGGGATTGATTGAATATGTCCGTAAACACACCGGCCAGCTGGTCTGCGCATGCTCTGAGGGCGCGGCTGGGGATGCCGTCTGGGCCTGCAGCCTTGCGAGGGTTAACACGTTTAAATGTCTTTCTCACTTCGGCTGCAGTGAAGGAGAGACCGCATGTTGTCGTTGCAGGCCGTGTCAGTGGCACTGTATTGTCCTCAAAGCGGGCAAAAAAGTTATTTAGTCTGCCTGGGAGCAAGACATCCTGGTCCGTGACTGGGCTGGGTTTCTTCCTGTAGTCCGTGATTGACTGTAGACCCTGCCACATGCAGAGGTGGTAGGTAGCCTAGTGGTTATAGCGTTGGGCCAGTAACCGAACGGTTGCTAGATCGAGTTCCCGAGCTGACAAGGTAAAAGTCTGTCGTTCTGCCCCTGAACAAGGCAGTTCCCCTGGTAATAAAATAAGCACTACCCTCTGTAGCGCCTTACGTTTGGATGCCCAGCAGCTGCCATACCAGGCGGTGATGCAACCGGTCAGGATGCTCTCAATGGTGCAGCCATGTTAGAGACTGTAAAAAGACTGTGGTTTTATGCACTAAACCAGACCTTTTTAAAATATCCTCTATATCAACCCAGACAGCAGTACACCTTTAAATCCCCCCTCACCCAATTGTTTTTCCAGATCACTTTTCCAAATATGTTTTTATAACTGTATATTACCATGTGCTTATCATTACTTATCATTACCTCATGTGAATTTATATTAGTAGTCATGCTAATGGTTTTCAATTTTGTAAAGCTATTCGTTTAATGTTCATGTCCTTCTAATAACCTAGCAGGACATGTGTGTTGAATCAGTTAGAGCCCTCCATGTTTGGCCATTGAATCAACTGCTATGGCTGGTGTCCTGCATGGTTCAATGCTGACACCCTGTGGTCAGACGTAGTAATGCATGGAGGAACTCACATTTAAATCTGAGAAGTAGATTTGAAGGTAACAAATATCTAAAGCAAAATAAAGTAACAAATTATCTCTTTCTCTATCTTTCAGACTTGGTTCCTCTGTCCGGTTCCCTGAAGCGTCCAGTCTCCTCGATGCCCGGTCACCTTCGGGTCCTGCAAAGCCCGCTGACATCTGGCTTGAACCCAGAAGGGATCTACGTGTAAGAGGACACAGAGGGGGATATCTATGATCCATGCCAGCTGGCCCCCTCACTACCAACCTAAAGGTAGCCTGCTTGGTAGTCTGGTCCCAAAACGGTTGTCTTTAGCCAACTCCTCTCCTATTCACTCCTAGTCAGGAGTTGGTTATATACAGATCTGGGATAAGACTAGCTCAAGGATGTAATAGCATGATACTTCAGTAACACTCTCCTGTCATGGATAAAGGACCTACACTTACACAGAGGATATGGCTAGAGGCCATTGTGTACAAGCAATCCTAGTCTCCCACATGGAACAACACATGATGATTGCTCCAACGATGAAGGGAAGACTATGGGTAACCTACCTGACTGCAGGATGGGGCACTTAGCTTGGATGAACAGTGTAGAAAACATTAGGAACACTTGCTCTTTCCATGACATAGACTGATCAGGTGAATCCAGGTGAAATCTATGACCCCTTATTGATGTCACTTGTTAAATCCACTTCAATTAGTGTAGATGAAGGGGAGGAGACAGGTTAAAGAAGAATTTTTAATCCTTGAGGCAATTGAGACATGGATTGTGTATGTATGTGTCCCATTCAGAGGGTGAATGGGCAAGATAAAAGATGTAAGTGCCTTTGAACAGAACGGGCTATGGTAGTAGGTGCCAGGCGCACCGGTTTGGGCATGTCAGGAACTGCAATGTTGCTGGGTTTTTCATGCTGAACAGTTTCCAGTCTGTATCAAGAATCGTCCACAACCCAAATGACATCCAGCCAACTTGACACAACTATGGGAAGCATTGGAGTCAACATGGGCCAGCCACATCTTGTAGAGTCCATGCCCTGATGAATTTAGGCTGTTCTGAGGGCAAAAGGGGTGCAACTCAATGTTAGTAAGGTGTTCCTAATGTTTGGTACACTCGATGTAGTTGAAATAGACAATATAGCAACAGACATAAGAACCATGTGTCCTAGCCCAAATGGTTGCCTATCTATGGAAACCTTGTGACTAAAAGTGATGCGTAATTATCATCATCATCATCATCGCCATTATCATCATCATTATCATCACCGTTTTCATCCCTTTAAAGTGCAATTACTTTATTTTTCATTTAAAAGAATTAAGCTGTAATGTAGCTACATTTGGACTGCATTGAGTCATGGATGAGATGTCGATACGGTGGCCCTATGGGGCAAAGTAGCTTTTCATGGATTTCTGTTTCTGAAGCATTTACACTGTGTATTTATCACATCAAAATTTGACCCTCAGCTCACATCAACCAACATGCAGACTGTTTCTGCTCTGTTCTGATTTTCATTATACACTAGGTACAGTACAACATACAACCAGTGGTTCAAGGTTTTATTACTGAAGAAAGGATAGATGGTAACCTATGTGTCCATAAGTGTTAATATGTCAATTATTGTCAATAAATTGATATGTCATATGCGATATGTCAATTATTGTCAATGCATATTTCATATACAGTGCCTTCGGAAAGTATTCAGACTCCTTTACAGCCTTATTCTAAATGGATTAAATAAAACCTTTTCCTCAGCAATCTACACACAACACCCCATGATGACAAAGCAAAAACAGGTTTGACCCTTTGCTATGAGACTCAAAATTGATCTCAGGTGTATCCTGTTCCTATTGATCATCCATGAGATGTTTCTACAACTTCATTATAGTCCACCTGTGGTAAATTCAATTGATTGGACATGATTTGGAAAGGCATGCACCTCTTTATATAAGGTCCCACAGTTGACAGTGCATTTCAGCAAAAATTAAGCCATGAGGTCGAAGGAATTGTCTGTAGAGCTCCGAGACAGGATTGTGTCGAGGCACGGATCTGGGGAAGGGTACCAAAACATTTCTGAAGCATTTCTGCAGCATCCCCAGGAACACAGTGGCCTCCATTAATCTTATCAAATGAAATTGTATTTGTCACATGCGCCGAATACAACAGTGAAACGCTTACTTACAAGCACTTAACCAACAATGTAGTTTTAAGAAAATACCTAAACAAAAGTAAGAAATAAAAGTAAGAAATAATTAAAGAGCAGCAGTAAAATAACAATAGCGAGGCTATATAAAAGGGGTACCGGTACAGAGTCAATGTGCGGGGACACCGGATAGTCAAGGTAATTGAGGTAATATGTACATGTATGTAGAGTTATTAAAGTGACTATGCATAGATAATAACAGAGAGTAGCAGCAGCATAGAAGGGGGGGCAATGCAAATAGTCTGGGTATCCATTTGATTAGATGTTCAGGAGTCTTATGGCTTGGGGGTAGAAGCTGTTTAGAAGCCTCTTTGACCTAGACTTGCCGCTTACCGTGCGGTAGCAGAGAGAACAGTCTATGACTCGGGTGGCTGGAGTCTTTGACCAAAACAATTCTGAAATGGAAGAAGTTTGGAACCAGCAAGACTCTTCCTAGAGCTGGCCAC
The DNA here is from genome assembly GCF_018296145.1 of Oncorhynchus tshawytscha. Lineage (NCBI taxonomy): Eukaryota > Metazoa > Chordata > Actinopteri > Salmoniformes > Salmonidae > Oncorhynchus > Oncorhynchus tshawytscha. Next base: position 37,855,856 of record NC_056447.1, read on the forward strand.
CCAGCCAAGCTGAGCAATCGAGGTAGAAGGGCCTTGGTCAGGGAGGTGACCAAGAACCCGATGGTCACTCTGACAGAGCTCTAGAGATCCTCTGTGGAGATGGGAGAGCCTTCCAGAAGGACAACTATCTCTGCAGCACTCCACCAATCAGGCCTTAATGGTAGAGTGGCCAGACGTAAGCCACTCCTAAGTCAGGATATAGGCAAAGATGAACGGAGCAAAGTACAGAGAGATCCTTGATGAAAACCTGCTCCAGAGCACTTAGGACCTCAGACTGGGGTGAAGGTTCACCTTCCAACAAGACAACGACCCTAAGCACGCAGCCAAGACAACGCAGGAGTCGCTTCGGTACAAGTCTCTGAACGTCTTTGAGTGGCCCAGCCAGAGCCCAGACTTGAACCCGATCTAATATCTTTGGAGAGACCTGAAAATAGCTGTGCAGCGACGCTCCCCATCCAACCTGAAAGAGCTTGAAAGGATCTGCAGAGAGTAATGGGAGAAACTCCCCAAATACAGGTGTGCCAAGCTTGTAGTGTCATATCCAAGAAGACACGAGCCTGTAATTGCTGCCAAAGGTGCTTCAACAAAGTATTGAGTTAAGGGTCTGAATACAGTAAATGTAATATTTAAGTTTTTTTTTTTAAATATATATATATAAGCAAATTTTCTAAAAACTTGTTTTTGCTTTGTTATTATGAGGTATTGTGTGTAGATTGATAATTTTTTACATTTAAGAATAAGGCTGTAATGTAACAATGTGGAAAAAGTCAAGGGGTCTGAATAATTTCCGAATGCACTGTATGTGATATGATAACTGATCTATTCACTTATTGAAATGGTAGAATACTGTAGATAGTATAAAGCTTGGTCACTATTCACATTTATTTCCATTACTGAGGAAGAAGCAGAACTTTGGCAACTGTGTATGTACTTTACGCAATATTGTTAATGCAACAGTATTGAATGAACCGCCAGTGTTAGTTTTCTCTTTTATCTTGCTCTGACAATATGACTATGTTACTATGCCAAAATGTTTAAGCATATTCATCTGTAAAGAAATGTGACCAAAGATTAGAGGTCTTATTGCATCTGTTTGGTTTTCCAAATAGCCATATCTGAATACTTATTTAAAGCTAAGTGACAGTAAATCGACTTTTGTAAGATCCTAAGAGGGAGTGGTTTGCCTCAATTGAAAGATATGCAACACTGATATAAAAGGTCAAACTGATCTTAGAACAGCACTCCTACACTGAGACACGTTTATGAATACAGGCCCTGGGACCAGGCTAGAGTAGTAGTGCTGCTCTAAGATCAGTTTGACCTTTTATATCATAATGAATACGATTATATGGCCAGAGAGGACCTGGTCCTAGATCATGACCCCTAATCTGAGAAGATTTGTGGATAATGGCCCAGACCAGTGTTTCCTGTCTTGCCAATTCCTTGGCATGACAATGACCAGAGGAGTTGCCAAAACAGCACAAACTGATCTGGAACCAGGCTAATGCAATATACCACTAATACACCACTGACTAAGAGCCTGATTCAATCTGTAGCACTGAAGACCTGCACTATGGAGCGATTGAAATTGAAAGACAATGTTCCCGTGTTTGTGGAGACTGCATTTACATTAAACGCTGCATATGTCATCTCAACCTTTCAATCGCGCTATAAGGCGGACCTTCAGCGCTACTGATAGAATCAAGCCCTAAAATCTGATAAAACAACACTCCATTTTAGTTTCTGTATTAAAGAAGAAATGGACCAATTATTGTTGTACACAATATCATAATTGCCTTCAATGTATGGAATGGCCTGTCTCATTGGTTTTGATAAACAAATGGTTCACTGCTACTCATCTTTTAATAAGTTCTTAACAAGTGCCTTATGCTTATTTCTACATATATACAAATAATGTAAAGCTTTACCAGGAATTATTCCAACAATGACCCTGCTCTGTTCTAGCCTGGTCCCAGATGTGTTTGTGCGGTCTTGCTAACTCCTTTAGTCATTGTTCCGCCAGTGACCACATGAGTTGGCAAGACAGCACATACAGATCTGGGACCAGGCTAGCTGTGTTCATTGTGTGAGATGTTTATGGAAGAAACAGGTGGTTCGACTTTCATTTCGGATAGATTTAGTTACAGCCTATTTTACTTACCATGGTTTTAGCATTCATTTTCCACCTAAGGTAAAGTAGGTGGCTGTATCGCTGTAAAAAAAAACATTTGTATGTTTTCATAGGTTGCTTTGGTCAGTGTTTACAATTTGATGTCTTGTGCATTCAACTGTACATAACTACATGTTTTATTTTCCTGCATTAATTCACAGAAAATTGTTGAGAGATGGATGGATACAATTGGCTGCTGATGTGACATGGATTGCATGATTATAATAAAACGATATGACACATTTTTTTGTCATCTTATATGAAGTCATACATGAGTCTTATATCCTATTAAATTATAATGGAAAGGGGGACAGGCCATAGGAAGAGTACACCAGAGAAATGTGCCCTCATCACACTACCATGCTGGCTCAGATATTTCCTTTTCACATGGTCCTTTCCAGCACGGTGCAAGCAGCTATGGTGGATGTGTAAACAGGCCAGCTCAGAACAACTTGGTTTGGTTTGGTTGGACTCGCCTCAGCTTGGCTCAGTAGCGTGAAAAGCCCTATGAAAGAAATGGGAGTTATCTGGTTTATGAAGAATGTACTTGATGATGGAGATGGCAACCGTGTTGTCAGTATCACCACTAGATGGTGCTATCCGTCCAATAATCACAGACTAAGAACTGGATGGCTCTTGTGGTTCTAGGTGAGTGACTGGAAATAATTGCATTATAATAACCTAATGGATTGTGTTTAAACTATTAGCCATAAAAATACTCCAGGCAACTTGAATGTTCAATCAGACTGATTTATAATTTCTGGTTTATGAAGAATTTTACACTGAGTTGTAATTATAAAAGTCAGTGAGGTTGACTTGAATAGATTAAATTGACTTAATATACATTCTACAGTTGTTTACCCTCCCAATCTGTTAGTCTATTAGATACTTCCAATAGTATCCTGCATTCTGGTGGCAACTGTGTAAAGCAGAAGCTTTAGTCTTCTACATCTGCATTGCTTGCTGTTTGGGGTTTTAGGCTGCTGATGTAAAAACAAAAAAGGCTTTATAAATACATTAGATTGATTGATAGTCAAACAGAAATGGTTGGGCTTCACCAGTGAGGGGGGGGGGGTATGTTGCTGTTTAGAATATTTTAACTACTAGACTACTTTTACATGACTATACTTTACGGATACCGGGAACTCCCGTGAGGCTGTTTCTGCGCTTAGCTGAAGTAAGACTAGAAATCAGCTTATTACTCTCTGATTCAAATAGCTGACAACTTTGTTATCAACTAGTCTCACAAGTCAGCCAATTAAAAAATATATATTAAACTAACTAACTAAACTAACTAACTATCCAAACAGAAACAGAAATGTCGTGTTAAAGACTAGATCAAACATAGGTATCGACCACCTGTATTTGGTCGATATCAAAATGTGCAATAGTGCAATTGGTGACATTTGCATCGATGCCTGTGTTCAGAAATAACAAACTAATAAGATATCAAGGCATATATGAAACTAATTGTGATAACATAGACTTAAGGGGCTAGGGCTGGTCTTTGTCACTAGGCCTACTAAAAGGTGTTATTAGGAACATAAGCCCTTTTTCCTATCCACTGGAGTTGATCTTGCCGAAGCAGCACACAAGTAGTGAAAAAACGTCAGAGTGGGTGCAACTGTAAGCATACTTCATCATTCTCTTATCACATGACACCAGCTAAGACGGAGATTACTGTGGGGTAAATTACTGTGGGGTAAATTACTGTGGGGTAAATTACTGTGGGGTAAGTTGAGCCAAAGGGGTAAATTGAGCCACCCTTGTTTCTAGGAAACCATGTAAAAAATATATTATGTGTCCAAATATTTAGGAAAATAGTTTCATGAATTCTGTCAAAGAAGAAACCACATGGAAAAAGTGGTAAGCAAGTTAGGTTGAAAAAAAATATTTTCACCAAGTCAAATTCATTTATTGTGTTAGAGGTATCATGATGCTTGTATGATGCTTGTTAAAATATACTAAAAAGTATTAAAAGACAAAAAAAGTGATTGTGTTGAATTGTGTTTGGGAAATAAAGATAGACATGATAAACAAAATTGAATTCAGTAGAGAAATGTGTAGGTGGCTTAACTTACCCTGTCCTGCGGCTCAACCTACCCTATACCTTGTGTAAGTTGTGCCAAAAGACCACCTATTCAAAAATGATGTTGACATGAATTCTGACTATTTCCAGGGATTGACAACTACCTGAAATATATCTAGATATTTTTGTGAGACAAAATACTACCGTTGAAGTCAGAAGTTTACATACACTTAGGTTGGAGTCATTAAAACTCATTTTTCAACCACTCCACAAATTTCTTGTTAACAAACTATAGTTGTTAGGACAAGTCGGTTAGAACATCTACTCTGTGCACGACACAAGTCATTATTCCAACAATTGTTTACAGACAGATTGTTTCACTTATAATTCACTCTATCACAATTCCAATGGGTCAGAAGTTTACATACACTAAGTTGACTGTGCCTTTAAACAGCTTGGAAAATTCCAGAAAATGATGTCTTGGCTTTAGAAGCTTCTGATAGGCTGATTGACATCATTTGAGCCAATTGGAGGTGTACCTGTGGATGTATTTCAAGGCCTACCTTCAAACTTAGTGCCTCTTTGCTTGACATCATGGGAAAATCAAAAGAAATCAGACAAGACCTCAGAAAAAGATTAACGTACTTTTGGTGCGAAAAGTCCAAATCAATCCCAGAACAACAGCAAAGGACCTTGTGAAGATGCTGGAGGAAACAGGTACAAAAGCATCTATATCCACAGTAAAAACGAGTCCTATATCGACATAACCTGAAAGGCCGCTCAGCAAGTAAGAAGCCACTGCTCCAAAACCGCCATAAAAAAAGCCAGACTACGGTTTGCATCTGCACATGGGAACAAAGATCGTACTTTTTGGAGAAATGTCCTCTGGTCTGATGAAACAAAAATAGAACTGTTTGGCCATAATGGCCATCGTTATGTTTGGAGTAAAAAGGGGGAGGCTTGCAAGCTGAAGAACACACCCCACATCCCAACCGTGAAGCACGGGGTTGGCAGCATCATGTTGTGGGGGTGCTTTGCTCCAGGAGGGACTGGTGCACTACACAAAATAGATGGCATCACAAGGCAGGAAAATTATTTGGATATATTGAAACAACATCTCAAGACTTCAGTCAGGAAGTTAAAGCTTGGTCACAAATGTGTCTTCCAACTGGACAATTACCCCAAGCATACTTCCAAAGTTGTGGTAAAATGGCTTAAGGACAACAAAGTCAAGGTATTGGAGTGGCCATCACAAAGCCCTGACATCAAAACTGAAAAGGCGAGTGTGAGCAAGGAGGCCTACAAACCTGACTCAGTTGCAACAGCTCTCTCAGGAGGAATGGGCCAAAATTCACCCAACTTATTGTGGGAATCTTGTGGAAGGCTACCCGAAACGTTTGACCCAAGTTAAACAATTTAAAGGCAATGCTACCAAATACTAATTGAGTGTATGTCAATTTCTGACCCACTGGGAATGTGATGAAATAATTAAAAGCTGAAATAAATCATTCTCTCTACTATTATTCTGACATTTCACATTCTTAAAATAAAGTGGTGATCTAACTGACCTAAGACAGGGAATTTTTACTAGGATTAAATGTCAGGAATTGTGAAAAACTGAGTTTAAATGTATTTGGCTAACATGTAAACTTCCGACTTCAACTGCATATTTTCCTTGACAGAGTGATGCTGAATGTAAAAAAATGGCTAAACTTACACCTCTCTCCCCTACATTCCACAGTAGCAGTACATATCAGCCTGAGGACTTACAGTATCCAGGTGTACAGTATCACTGCCTATTCACACCACTTGTTTTTGGAGACCTAAATAACTTAACGGTAGGTGATTTTTATCACCCAGAGCCGATAAGTCCAATAATGGACATGGTCAACTAAATGGGTAGGGAGACCTCGTCAGTACCTTAAAGGGATAGTTCATTCCTTTGATGTTGGAGCTAATATTTTGTACTGTAACGTGTTTGAACTACAGAGACAATCATTGTAATATTTGTGATCATCTTTACCACAGGTGTCAAAGTCATTCCACGGAGGGCTGAGAGTCATTCCAGTAGGCCCTCCATGGAATGAGTTTGACACCTCTGATCTATAGCATGCCTCCTATTAAATCATTTGATATAGCTATGTCTAAGAAGGAAACAATCAAGTTGTTGGCAAAAAACTAAACAATGAGGCATCCGAATAGTTTTTGGTCTGATATTTATTTTACAACTTGTCAGCAATAATTTACAACAGCATATGTAAAGCATTGATGAAATGTGCAACGGATTCTCAGTTAAATATTTTTGTTGTTGTTGGTTCTACCTTTCTTCTACAACATTGACATCGGACATATATTCCATAGTATATTCACAAAACTATTTACACACACATGCCCCCTTTAATGACAGTTGAAAACATAATCGATTTGAGGCTAGAGCTGCTGAACAGAAGCAAAAAATAAACAAAATTGGATATGCAAATCAAATCTAGTCACTCCCACAAGAAACTCAAACATGATAAACACCACAATTGCAGGAAAAAAGGATTGTACATTTTAAAAGGATATTTATCAGAACTTTTGGTCACCGGACCAAAGTTATCTCCAACTACATACACCTAATCTGAATGGAAGTTTCTGTATGTATTAGAATGTGATACTAGAGCTTCTTCTTCATTCGGAGTTGGAGTATAAGTTGTTTCATGTAGCTTTATAAATACATTAAGACGTATATCCCAAAATGAATTATGATTGGTGGTTTACGTTTATTCAAAAACACTAACAAGCCTCATGATCTGTAGTAGCCTAGTATCTTGTTCTTCAAACACATACACAGTCTATACAGTCTGGAGTTAAGTTTCTGCCCTCTAGTTTAGTGATTTTCTTCAAGAACAATGTATTTAAAAAATACATACAGTGATGCACTACAATAGTTGTTAAAAGTGAGTGTTGGGAAGGAACGAGGAGGTTTTTCAAAGGCAGAAACAAGTGCACTTTATCTCTGAAACTTCCAGAGCTAAGAAAAACAAAGGTAGTTACATTCAATATCAAAGTTCATGCCTAATATAATTTACTTGGAGGTTTAGCTGACTGGTCACGGGGTGTCTCATTATGTGTGCAGAGATGGCAACCAATCAGGGATATAATTGTCAATTGTCATAAAACAGCATCTTCCAATGACGTACTTCCTTTCAATATTATGCGAAATATTAGCAGTCAGCAAAATGTATCTGAGGGGGTTACTGCAAATTCCAAAAGACTAAATAAACAAATCCAAATGTGTTGGCATGGAGAGGGAGTTACATAATATTAAGTAAATAATTTGTCCAGTCAGGGCTTATCTATGATCCAAGGTGGACATCTCGGTTTGAAATACCTAAGTAACTTTCTCAAGCACTTTATACAGAGGCCAATTTAGTGCATAAACAAGAAAATGGATCAAATCACACCTATCACAATTAGTCATACTGTACAGTCAGAGTCAGAAATGTTGACCTGCAATGTTGACCTTGGCGTAGGTCAGTTGCAACATCCTACATCCAAAGTCACTAGCTGATTGGGGATCAGAGGGCAATATTGCTTATAAGCAGATTGTTTGTCTTGATTTTTGGCACTGATATTCGCAGTTTAAAAGGCTGTGTTAATCGAAAAACTCCAGCTCAATACAACCTATGATTTTAGTAATAACAGACGTGTACATGTTGTTAGTGTCAATCATTGTCGATTAACATTCAGATTATTCTTGCATTAAGTGCAAAAGGCACACACTGTCACAACTTCCCCCTGCTTGGCCAAGATACAGGAGAATTTTAACTGTGAAATTTGTCTCGAAACTCCTATATCAATACAAATCTATCGAAAATACGAAAATAAGGTAAAAACAGACAGCTGTCGGAGAATCGTAAACAACATAAATTGATGTGCATTCTGCATTTTAAGCCTAACACATACACAGTTCAATTAGCCAGTTTTTACAAGAAAGAAAACAAAATCTCAAAATGTCATCTTAATTATGTACTGTCATTTTCATTGTCTGGGGACTCATCCCCTAATTCCTTATCATCATCGTCATCTTCATCATTCTCAAGATTGTCCTCCCTCTCATCAGGTGAGCCCGGCTCCGCCACGTTTGACATGTCACTGTCGTCGGAGGGAGAGTCCTTGGAATCGGAACCGAATCCAGAGATCTTCTCTGTCGACATACGGGAAAAAACACCGGCTGTTGCGGCCGCAGCTGCCGACGCATGCGAGTTGAGGCTGGGGTATAACCAGTGAAACTGAGATGAGATCGTGGCCGCTGCCGCAGCTGGGTACACAAACTTCTCTAGGTTACTTTTGTCAAATAGAGGCATGTAGGACGCTGCCGCCGAGGGGTTTATGAAGTAAAAGGGCATGCAAAAGGGAGTCTGTCCCACGCCAGTTATTCCCATCAACGAATTCATGAAGACCAGATCAGGTCTGGTGGTCATGTCTGCGCTTGTCGTGCAGTTTCCAGCCCAGTTCATCTTTGTTTTCTTGGCAGTGTGGTCATCCTCGAACTCCTGCTTTATCTTTACTGCCTTGGGCCCCTGCAGTTTGCTCCGGTCACATCCTTTCTTCCCATCATTCTTTTCCGCCTCACCCCCGTATCCACTGTCTGTGTCTGTGTCATTCTCGTTAAGCTCTCCATGGCTCCTCTGTATGACTGATACGCGGTCATGTCCGGCTTGGCTGTCTGGTTTGTGGCCATCGCGGTCGAGCGCGTCTCTGGCAGGTAGCTGGGGATGGAGCAGTGTCGTACCAGGCTGAAACTGCGCCGAGACTTTGTGCAAGTGGCTGATTAGTTGCGCGCACCGCTGCTCACATGCATTCCAGTTCTCCAACTTGTTTAGGTACTGCAGGACCTCTTTGGCACACGCTTGGAACCCTGAGTGGAACGCATCCAAATCAGCGCGAATGGGCACTTTCATTGATAGATCCCCTGGAAAACATGCATTTAAAAGTTAGAAATGAGAACTTCATTGACTGAATTAAATTGTACCTAATTGTGAGAATGCAGCCATATCAAATTTGATGGCTACAATAACTTTTACGCATAGCCTATCCAAAAGCAAAGAAGCCAAAATAGAGAATTCATAAACTCTAGCCTATCATGAAACTGAATAGTCATTGGAGGTTATGCAACAACAACTTACCATTCTGAAAAGCCAGAATCTCCTGGTGCTGCTGCTCAGTGACTGCAGTCAAAGCGTTTAAATGCTTCAAAGTTAACTCAAGAACAACTGCTTTCTCCAAATGCCCGAGCGTCTGAGTGGAAAACACGAGATCAGATAACTCAACAATCATTCATCAAAACAATAACATTTAAAAAATTACATTTCATATGCAAATCACTTCTTAATCGTAAAAGCTTACTGTCAGTTTGAGATGTTCGGGTAACAAATCCTTTAACTGTCCGATACACTCATTGATTCTGTCTCTCCTCTTCTTCTCTATCAATCGGTGTGGTAACTTGTACGCGTCCTGGGAATGAAAATATACATTTGATTACGACCACAGAAACAAATGATAGCATTAGATCAAATCTACAACAAGTACAACACAGTCAAGACACATCCTACAAGGACGTTTTACCTATCAGACATTTATTGATCTACAAGCAAGATAAAAACGCGCGCATACCTTGCCATCTTCGCGCTTCAGCCCTCTTTTCGATTTACACATGTAGAGTGAGGAGTATTCCACCCTGACAAAATGAAATGGGCAGGTTAGTTACATAGTTAAACGTACAAATGGTGTACATCTAATAGTTAATGGGCATAGCCCCATACCATGGGCATAGCCACATACCGTTCTAAAAATGAAATCATTAGATTACCCTAAGAAATCAGCATGATCCATAAATTGCCTGTCCTGCAGACGCGAAATTTTTTCATCCATAACTTGTCTCTTGTTGGTATTCCTCTTTGTCTTTACAATGTGTCTTATTCCAAAACCAGCAGGCAGAGAAGCTTTTGGGAAGATGTTGCACGGCGAGTGTTCTGAATAGTACTGCACTTTAGAATGATGTCTAGTTTCCTGAACTGCCACTTTGCGAGTCGTTTGTACGAGAGCGCACAGCGCACGCGCGACTCCAGTCGGAACAGCTCCAACTCACGTGTAAACTGCACCAGCACGAAGTCCGGTAATTAAGACCTTTGCTATTCCTGGTCTAGTAGACCTACGCGACAGCCCGTTTCTATGGCAATGCAAACTTGGACCGTATCTAATTCTCGTTATTATATTGGATTTAACATTTATATTGTGAAGAAACTGAAATAAGAGTTGATTATTTTATGCGCCGGTGAATATGCTCATTCCCACTGACCACATCAAGGAGAATGTGAAGCAAATGCGGCATGCACATAAGCACACGGGAAAGTAGGCGTTGAGCGTATGTATGCGTGCGTGGAAGGAGCGGGTGTGTAAGGAGAGGGTGCGCAAGGAGCGCGCACACACACACACACACACACACAAACACACACACACAAACATCCTGCGGGCGAGGTACTCATCCCTTCTCGTTCTCGCACCAGTAGTCACTCAACCTCCAGCTGCCCTGAGGTGCGTTTTCAGTAACAATGGCTCTGGCTGTGTGCTCAAACACGTGCGCCGCAGTTCCTTATACCAGCCCCCTGTCAAGTTGACAACAATATAAATAGAATCATGAACATTGCCCATTTGAGAAGAGAAACAATTACTATGAACAAAAATATAAATGCAACATGTAAAGTGTTGGTCCCATGTTTCATGAGCCAAAATAAAATCTCATAATACAATAAAATGCCATCCTAAAATATGTAGTTTTGTCACACAACACAATGCCACAGATGTCTCAAGTTTGAGGAAGTGTGCAATTGGCATGCTGACTGCAGGAATGTCCACCAGAGCTGTTGCCAGAAAGTGTAATGTTAATTTCTCTACCATAAGCCACCTCCAACGTTGTTTTAGAGAATTTGGCTTTATGTCTAACCGGCCTCATACCCGCAGACCACATATATGGCGTTGTGTGGGCAAGCAGTTGCTGATGTGAACGTTGTGAACAGAGTGCCCCATAGTGGTTGTGGGGTTATGTTATGGGTAGGCATAAGCTACGGACAACGAAGACAAATTAATTTTATCAATGGCAATTTGAATGCACAGGATACAGTGAAGAGATCCTGAGACCCATTGTCGTACCATTCATCCGCCGTCATCACCTCATGTTTCAGCATGATAATGCACGGCCCCATGTTGCAAGGATCTGAACACAATTCTTCCATGGCCTGCACTCACCATGCATGTCACCCATTGAGCATGTTTAGGATGGCCAGGATTGACGTGTACGACAGCGTGTTCCAGTTCTTGACAATATCCAGCAACTTTGCACAGCCATTGAAGAGGAGTGGAACAACATTCCACAGGCCTGATCAGCTCTATGCAAAGGACATGTGTCGTGCTGCATGAGGCAAATGTTGGTCACACCAGATACTAACTGGTTTTCTGATCCACACCCCTACTTTTATATTAAGGTACACTACATGACTTAAAGTATGTGGACACCTGCTCGTCGTACATCTAATTTCAAAATCATGGGTATTAATATGGAGATGGTCCCCCCTTGCTGCTATAACAGCCTCCACTCTTCTGGGAAAGCTGTCCTCTAGATGTTGGAACATTGTTGCAGGGACTTGCTTCCATTCAGCTGTAAGAGAATGAGTGAGGTCAAACACTGATATTAGGCGATTAGGCCTGGCTCGCAGTCGGCGCTTCAATTCATCTCAAAGGTGGTCGATGGGGTTGAGGTCAGGGCACTGTGCAGGCCAGTCAAGTTATTCTACACCGATCTCAACAAAAACATTTCTGTATGGACTGATTTGTGCACGGGGGCATTGTCATGCTGAAACAAGAAAGGGCCTTCCACAAACTGTTGCCACAAAGTTGGAAGCACAGAATTGTCGAAAATGTCATTGTATGCTATAGCGTAAAGATTTCCCTTCACTGGAACTAAGGGACCTAGCCCGAACCATGAAAAACAGCCCCAGACCGTTATTCCTCCTCCACCAAACTTTACAGATAGCATTATGCATTGGGGCAGGTAGCGTTCTCCTGGCATCTGCCAAACCCAGATTAGTTCGTCAGACTGCCAGATGGTGAAGCGTGATTCATCACTCCAGAGAATGTTTTCACTGCTCCAGAGTCCAATGGAGGCCAGCTTTACACCAGTCCAGCCAACACTAGGCATTGCTCCTGGTGATATTAGGCTTGTGTGCAGCTGCTTGGCCATGGAAACCCATTTCATGAAGCTCCCGAAGAATAGTTATTGTGCTGACCTTTGCTTCGAGGCAGTTTGGAACTTGATAGTCAGTGTTACAACCGAGGACAGATCATTTTTACGCACTACATGCTTCAGCACTCAACGCTCCCGTTCTGTGAGCTTGTGTGGCCTACCACTTCGTGACAGAGCCGTTGGTGCTCCTAGACGTTTCCACTTCACATTAACAGCATTTATATTTGACTGGGGCAGCTCTAGCAGGACAGACGAACTGACTTGTTGGAAAGATGGCATCCTATGACGGTGCCACATTGAATGTCACTGAGCTCTTCACTAAGGCCAGTCTGCTGCCAATGTTCGTCTAGATTACATGGCTGTGTGCTCGATTTTATACACCAGTCAGAAACGGGTGTGGCTGAAATAGCCAAATCCACTAATTTGAAGGGTTGTCCACATTCTTTTGTATATATAGTGCATCTGTGACCAACATATGCATATCTGTATTCCCAGTCATGTGACATCCATAGATTAGGGACTAATGAATTATCTGTAACTTTTGTTTTGTATGTTGCTTTAATATTTCTGTTCGATATATATATATATATGTGTTAACTTATGGCTATTGAAACCAGTGGTGTAGGATGCACTCCTTCAGCCCCGAAGCTACTTTGTTCTTCTTTTGGATACATTTTTTTGTTGTTTAGGAAAACAGAACTTCTTGCAATTCTTGCTAACAGACAATCTTGCTGTTTTAAAGCTAATTTCCTGCAATTCTACACATTTTGCCTTGGGGCAGAGAAAAAAAGTGCAGTTTTATATTTAATATTTTGCTATTCAACACATTTTGCCATGGAGGCTGAGAGAAAATATTGCAGTTTTGGGGGAGCGTCATATGCCACTGGTGACAATAGCGATACATGCGTAAGTTAACACATATAACGTGGGCCTACACTTCTGAACGTATTTATTTTGACAGTGAAGTTAAAACTTTTCAATTTGGCTCTTTACTCCACCATTTTGGATTGGTGAACAAATGTTTTATGAGGCAACTGTACAGAATGTTTTATTTATTTGAGGGTATTTCGGTGGCCAGCCAGATGCCTGACAACAAAGATCAATGACGACCACATCCTCACATGAAGAGTTTAATTTCAAAACGCTATATATTCATTTTCAGAAATGTTGGTAAATTAAGTTTAATCTATTAAAGAAATTCTGCAAGAGATTGTTATGTTTTCTCACTATCTAATCATGGCATGGGGTTGTTCGATTACACATTTTACCCACTTTTCTCCCCAATTTCATGGTATCCAATTGTTAGTAATTACTATCTTGTCTCATCGCTACAACTCCCATACAAGCTCGGGAGAGACGAAGGTCGAAAGCCACGCGTCCTCCGAAACACAACCCAACCAAGCTGCACTGCTTCTTAACACAGCGCGCATCCAACCTGGAAGCCAGCCGCACCAATGTGTCGGAGGAAACACCTTGGTTAGCGTGCACTGTGCCTGGCCCGTCACAGGAGTCGCCTCCCTAACCCAGACAACGCTAGGCCAATTGTGCGTCGCCCCACGGAGCTCCCGGTCGCGGCCGGCTGAGACAGAGCCTGGGCACGAAACCAGGGTCTCTGGTGTGTAGCACTGCGATGCAGACTTTTTCCACATTTTGTTGCGTTTCAGCCTTATTCTAAAATTGATTATATAAATGTTTTTCCTCATCAAATGACACATAATACCCCATAATGACAAAGCAAAAGCAGGTGTATAGAAAATTTAGCAAATGTATTACAAAAAAACTGAAATACCTTATTTACATAACAATTCAGACCCTTTGCTATGAGACTCGAAATTGAGTTCAGGTGCATCCTGTTTCCATTGATCATCCTTGAGATGTTTCTACAACTTGATCGGAGTCCACCTGTGGTAAATTCAATTGATTTGACATGATTTGAAAAGGCACACACCGTCTATATAAAGTCCCACAGTTGACAGGGCAATGTCAGAGCAAAAACCAAGCCATGAGGTCAAAGGAATTGTCCATAGAGCTCCGAGACAGGATTGTGTCGAGGCACAGATCTGGGGAAGAGTACCAAAAATGTCTGCAGCATTGTAGGTCCCCAAGAACACAGTGGCCTCCATCATTCTTAAATTGAAGTTTGGAACCACCAAGACTCTTCCTAGAGCTGGCCGCACGGGGGAGAAGGGCCTTGGTCAGGGAGGTGACCAAGATCCCGATGGTTACTCTGGCAGAGCTCCATAGTTCCTTCCAGAAGGACAACCATCTCTGCAGCACCACCAATCAGGCCTTTATGGTAGAGTGGCCAGACGGAAGCCACTCCTCAGTAAAAGGCACATGACAGTCCGTTTGGAGTTTGCCAAAAGGCACCTAAAGGATTCTCAGACCATGGCCTGAATGCCAAGCATCATGTCGGGCGTAAACCTGGCACCATCCATACTCGTCGCCAAACCCACTGGCTCTGGGTCCTCTACAAGTCTTTGCTAGGTAAAGCCCTGCCTTATCTCAGCTCACTGGTCACCAGAGCAGCACCCACCCGTAGCACACGCTCCAGCAGGTAAATCTCACTGGTCACCCCTAAAGGCAATTCCTCCTTTGGCCACCTTTCCTTCCAGTTCTCTGCTGCCAATGACTGGAACGAACTGCAAAAATCACTGAAGCTGGAGACACATATCTCCCTCACTAGCTTTAAGCACCAGCTGTCAGAGCAGCTCACATATCACTGCACCGGTACATAGCCCATCTGTAAATAGCCCATCCAACTACCTCATCCTCATACTGTTATTTATTTTATTTAGCTCCTTTGCACCCCAGTATCTCTACTTGCACATTCATCTTCTGCACATCTACCATTCCAGTGTTTAATTGCTATATTGTAATTATTTTGCCACCATGGCCTATTTATTGACTTACCTCCCTTATCCTACCTCATTTGCACACACTGTATATAGATTTTTTTCTACTGTATTTTTGACTTTGTTTGTTCCATGTGTAACTCTGTGTTGTTGTTTGTGTCGCACTAGGACTGAGAGCCTAGTCAAGATTGAGGGAAAGATGAATGGAGCAAAGTACAGAGATCCTTGATGAAAACTTGCTCCAGAGCGCCCAGGACCTCAGATTGGGACGAAGGTTCACCTTCCAACGACCCTAAGCACACAGCCAAGACAACGCATGAGTGGCTTCGGGACAAGTCTCTGAATGTCATTGAGTGGTCCAGGCAGAGCCCGATCAAACATCTCTGGAGAGACCCTCCCCATCCAACCTGACAGAGCTTGAGAGGATCTGCAGAGAAGAATGGAAGAAACTCCCAATTACAGGTGTGCCAAGCTTGTAGTGTCATACCCAAGAAGATTCGAGGCTGTAATCGCTGCGAAAGGTGCTTCAACAAAGTACTGAGTAACGGGTCTGAATACTTACAGTGCCTTGCGAAAGTATTCGGCCCCCTTGAACTTTGCGACCTTTTGCCACATTTCAGGCTTCAAACATAAAGATATAAAACTGTATTTTTTTGTGAAGAATCAACAACAAGTGGGACACAATCATGAAGTGGAACGACATTTATTGGATATTTCAAACTTTTTTAACAAATCAAAAACTGAAAAATTGGGCGTGCAAAATTATTCAGCCCCTTTACTTTCAGTGCAGCAAACTCTCTCCAGAAGTTCAGTGAGGATCTCTGAATGATCCAATGTTGACCTAAATGACTAATGATGATAAATACAATCCACCTGTGTGTAATCAAGTCTCCGTATAAATGCACCTGCACTGTGATAGTCTCAGAGGTCCGTTAAAAGCGCAGAGAGCATCATGAAGAACAAGGAACACACCAGGCAGGTCCGAGATACTGTTGTGAAGAAGTTTAAAGCCGGATTTGGATACAAAAAGATTTCCCAAGCTTTAAACATCCCAAGGAGCACTGTGCAAGCGATAATATTGAAATGGAAGGAGTATCAGACCACTGCAAATCTACCAAGACCTGACCGTCCCTCTAAACTTTCAGCTCATACAAGGAGAAGACTGATCAGAGATGCAGCCAAGAGGCCCATGATCACTCTGAATGAACTGCAGAGATCTACAGCTGAGGTGGGAGACTCTGTCCATAGGACAACAATCATTCGTATATTGCACAAATCTGGCCTTTATGGAAGAGTGTCAAGAAGAAAGCCATTTCTTAAAGATTTCCATAAAAAGTGTCATTTAAAGTTTGCCACAAGCCACCTGGGAGACACACCAAACACGTGGAAGAAGGTGCTCTGGTCAGATGAAACCAAAATTGAACTTTTTGGCAACAATGCAAAACGTTATGTTTGGCGTAAAAGCAACACAGCGCATCACCCTAAACACACCATCCCCACTGTCAAACATGGTGGTGGCAGCATCATGGTTTGGGCCTGCTTTTCTTCAGCAGGGACAGGGAAGATGGTTAAAATTGATGGGAAGATGGATGGAGCCAAATACAGGACCATTCTGGAAGAAAACCTGATGGAGTCTGCAAAAGACCTGAGACTGGGACGGAGATTTGTCTGCCAACAAGACAATGATCCAAAACATAAAGCAAAATCTACAATGGAATGGTTCAAAAATAAACATATCCAGGTGTTAGAATGGCCAAGTCAAAGTCCAGACCTGAATCCAATCGAGAATCTGTGGAAAGAACTGAAAACTGCTGTTCACAAATGCTCTCCATCCAACCTCACTGAGCTTGAGCTGTTTTGCAAGGAGGAATGGGGAAAAATTTCAGTCTCTCAATGTGCAAAACTGATAGAGACATACCCCAAGCGACTTACAGCTGTAATCGCAGCAAAAGGTGGCGCTACAAAGTATTAACTTAAGGGGGCTGAATCATTTTGCACGCCCAATTTTTCAGTTTTTGATTTGTTAAAAAAGTTTGAAATATCCAATAAATGTCGTTCCACTTCATGATTGTGTCCCACTTGTTGTTGATTCTTCACAAAAAAAGAGAGTTTTATATCTCTATGTTTGAAGCCTGAAATGTGGCAAAAGGTCGCAAAGTTCAAGGGGGCCGAATACTTTCGCAAGGCACTGTATATAAATGTGATATTTCAGTAGTTTTTTAAATAAATTTGCAAACATTTCTAAAAACCTGTTTTTGCTTTGTCATTATGAGGTATTGTGTGTAGATTTACGAGGGGAAAAAAACAATTTAATCAATTTTAGAAAAGGCACTAATGTAACAAAATGTGGAAAAAGTCAAGGGGTCTGAATACTTTCCGAAAGTACTGTACCACAGTCAAATATACAGGATATGAACATGCCATTCCAGCTAAACAAGGGATATACAGTGGGGCAAAAAAGTATTTAGTCAGCCACCAATTGTGCAAGTTCTCCTACTTAAAAATATGAGTGGCCTGTAATTTTCATCATAGGTACACCTCAACTATGACAGACAAAATTAGAAAAAAAATCCAGAAAATCACATTGTAGGATTTTTAATGAGTGTATTTGCAAATTATGGTGGAAAATAAGTATTTGGTCAATAACAAAAGTTTATCTCAATACTTTATTATAAACCCTTTTTGGCAAAGACAGAGGTCAAACGTTTTCTGTAAGTTTTCACACACTGTTGCTGGTATTTTGGCCCATTCCTCCATGCAGATCTCCTCTAGAGCAGTGATGTTTTGGGGCTGTTGCTGGGCAACACAGACTTTCAACTCCCTCCAAAGATTTTCTATGGGGTTGAGATCTGGAGACTGGCTAGGCCACTCCAGGACCTTGAAATGCTTCTTACGAAGCCACTCCTTCGTTGCCCAGGCGGTGTGTTTGGGATCATTGTCATGCTGAAAGACCCAGCCACGTTTCATCTTCAATGTCCTTGCTGATGGAAGGAGGTTTTCACTCAAAATCTCACGATACATGGCCCATTCATTCTTTCCTTTACACGGATCAGTCATCCTGGTCCCTTTGCAGAAAAACAGCCCCAAAGCATGATGTTTCCACCCCCATGCTTCACAGTAGGTATGGTGTTCTTTGGCTGCATTCTTTGTCCTCCAGTTTTTACCAAAAAGTTATATATTTTGGTTTCATCTGACCATATGACATTCTCCCAATCTTCTTCTGGCTCATCCAAATGCTCTCTAGCAAACTTCAGACGGACCTGGACATGTACTGGCTTAAGCAGGAGGACACGTCTGACACTGCAGGATTTGAGTCCCTGGCGGCGTAGTGTGTTACTGATGGTAGGCTTTGTTACTTTGGTCCCAGCTCTCTGCAGGTCATTCACTAGGTCCCCCCTTGTGGTTCTGGGATTTTTGCTCACCGTTCTTGTGATCATTTTGACCCCACGGGGGGAGACCTTGCGTGAAGCCCCAGATCGAGGGAGATTATCAGTGGTCTTGTATGTCTTCCATTTCCTAATAATTGCTCCCACAGTTGATTTATTCAAACCAAGCTGCTTACCTATTGCAGATTCAGTCTTCCCAGCCTGGTGTAGGTTTACAATTTTGTTTCTGGTGTCCTTTGACAGCTCTTTGGTCTTGGCCATAGTGAAGTTTGGAGTGCTGTTTGAGGTTGTGGACAGGTGTCTTTTATACTGATAACAAGTTTAAACAGGTGCCATTAATACAGGTAACGAGTGGAGGACAGAGGAGCCTCTTAAAGATGTTACAGGACTGTGAGAGCCAGAAATCTTGCTTGACCAAATACTTATTTTCCACCATAATTTGCAAATAAATTCATAAAAAATCCTACAATGTGATTTTCTGGATTTTTTCTCTCATTTTGTCTGTCATATTTGAAGTGTACCTATGATGAAAATTACAGGCCTCTCTCATCTTTTTAAGTGGGAGAACTTGCACAATTGGTGGCACACTAAATACTTTCCCCCCCCCACTGTATAGCGTTATGCAAAAAAAAAACATTTTTATACACATCTAAAATCTGTGAATATAAAATCTGAGAACAGTAATATTTTACACCACATGAAGGAACCCATAAGCTATCATTTCTGATTAAATGACACGAAAGTAAAACATTGGTGGATGTAGTGTTTTTTAAATAAATTCCATATATGTTTGCTTATAATCATATGATTAATTAGCCTGCTCTTGCTTACACATAACTTAAAAAGGTCTGAAGTAAAAGTCCAGTGTTTTCTATTTATCTATGTAGGTCCCAGGAACTAAAAATACAATCTTGAACTTGCTTAACTGCTGAATTTCACGCTCTGTATCCAAAGTAGCAGATGTCTCACTGTTCAGTTAAATTTGATCAGGTTCATATCAACCAATGTCTGTAACGATTCATGTATACATAATTCAAAATGACTATATAATGTTTACCCTTCTGTGCCTTTGAGACATGCCTTTTTAGCCACGCTACACCACCATACCATTGGCCTTGGCTTTTTTATCCTCTGATGCTATAATCTTTTGTATTTTCACATGACCACTTGGAGCGGCAGGTAGCCTAGTGGACTTGGACTTGTAACCGAAAGGTTGCAAGATTGAATCCCCGAGCTGACAACATAAAAATCTGTTGTTCTGCCCCTAAACAAGACAGTTGTCCCACTGTTCCCAGGCCGTCATTGAAAATATACATTTGTTCTTAACTGACTTGCCTAGTTAAATAAAGGTAAAATAAAGTACCCCAAAGCTCTGTATTACAACTTTGACTGGATCCTGGAAGTCAAGTCTCCTCCTTTAACCTTTTCAAAGTCAACTTGCTAAATTACCGCTCACAGTATTTTCATACATATCTGTATACTGCTTAGAAATGAATGCAAATGCAAATGAATGCACTACGTATCTAGTCCCCTCATTTGAAGGTGTCAAGTATTTGGACAAATTCACTTATACAGTATGTGTATTCAAGTAGTCAAAAGTTTAGTATTTGATCCTATATTCCTAGCATGCAATGACTAAATCAAGCTTGTGACTCTACAAACTTGTTGGATGCATTTGCAGTTTTATTTGGTTGCGTTTCATAATTTTGTTTGCCCAATAGGAACTGAATGGTGAATAATGTATTTTGCTATTTTGGAGTCACTTTTATTGTAAATAAGAATAGAAGATGTTTCGGAACACTTCTTCATTAATGTGGATGCTACCATGATTATGTATAATCATGAATGAATCCAAAATAATGATGACTGAGAAAGCTCTGAATAAAGATAACTGAGAAAGACTCAGAGCCTAAGGCAAAAGATTCTGTGATCAGATTAGATCAAATTGAGCTCTCTGGCCTGAATGCAAAGCACTATGTCTGGAGAATATCAGGCATAGCTCATCACTCGTATAAAACCATCCCTACCGTGAAGAATGGTGGTAACAGCATCATGCTATGGGACTGCTTTTCAGTGGCAAGGACTGGGAGACTGGTAAGCGTAGAGGGGACAATGAATGGAGCCAAATACAGGCAAATCCTTGATGAGAACCTGCTTCCGAGTGCAAACAACCTTAGACTGGTGCGAAGATTTACATTCCAACAGGACACTAATCCCAAACATATTAAAATAGCAACACTGGAATAGCTTCATAACAAGAATGTGCAAGTCCTTGAGTGGCCCAGCCAAAACACAGACTTGAATCCCATTGAAAATCTGTGGAAAGACTTGAAGATTGCTGTTCCCCATCTAATTTAACAGAGCTTGAGAAAATCTGCAAGGCAGAATAAGAGAAAAGCCCCAAATCCAGATGTGCAAAGCTCATACAGACATACCCAAGACTACTCAAAGCTGTTATCGCCACCAAAGGTGCTTCTACAAAGTATTGACTCATGGGTGTGAATACTTACAGTACCAGTCAAAAGTCTGATTTGTCTGATTTCTTTTGATGTCAAGCAAAGAGGCACTGAGTTTGAAGGTAGGCCTTGAAATACAGTGACAGGTACACCACCAGTTGACTCAAATTATGTCACTTAGCCTATCAGATGCTTCTAAAGCCATGACATCAATTTCTGGAATTTCCCAAGCTGTTTAAAGGCACAGTCAACTTAGTGTATGTGAACTTCTGACCCACTGGAATTGTGACAGTGATTTAAGTGAAATAATCTGTCTGTAAACAATTGTTGTAATAATGACTTGTGTCATGCACAAAGTAGATGTCCTAACTGACTTGCCAAAACTATAGTTTTAACAAGAAATGTGTGGAGTGGTTGAAAAACTAGTTTTAATGACTCCAACCTAAGTGTATGTAAACTTCCGACTTCAACTGTATGTATGTACATTACCAGTCAAAAATGTGGATACATCTACCTCATTCAAGGGTTTTTATTTATTATTTACTACATTGTAGGATAGTAGTGAAGATATCAAACTATGAAATAACACATATGGAATCCTGTAGTAACCAACAAAGTGTTAAACAAATCAAAATATATTTTACATTTTAGATTCTTCAAAGTAGCCACCGTTTGCCTTGACAGTTTTGCACACTCTTGGCATTCTCTCAACCAGCTTCATGAGGTAGTCACCTTGAATGCATTTCAATTAACAGGTGTGCCTTGTTAAAAGTTCATTTGTGGAATTTCTTTCCATCTTAATGTGTTTGAGCCAATCAGTTGTGTTGTGACAAGGTAGGTGTGGTATACAGAAGATAGCCCTATTTGGTAAAAGACCAAGTCCATATTATGGTAAGACCAGCTCAAATAAGCAAAGAGAAACAACAGTCCATCATTACTTTAAGACATGAAGGTCAGTCAAAGCAGATTGAAATGGTTTGCTGTGATAATACTGAGGGCCATAGGATATTTCCAGGTTACCATGTAACCTGACCAGATAAAAAGAGGACTCCAGTAATAGGCTTTAGGGCCGAGAGTTTTTCCTGGCCCTGTCACATGATGTCTGGCCCTAATAATATTGGTTCTCATTACCAGTACTACAGATCATGCTGCAGAGTGGTTGTTGTGACAGATGAAGCCATATGCTACACTCAGGTGGCCAATAGCAATATGGTGACAGGCATGCAGGGGACTGTCAGTCTCACACCACACCACTTGCCAACCTCCCTGTTCGACTAGTGTAGAACCAGTGTACCAACACTAGGAACCCCTGGAGAAAGCAGAGGAGTCCTGCAGGCTTGCTTGCTGCTCAACGTCTGAGAGCATATTCACTGAAAATAAAATATTGTGCTAGTTCTACTTTTAACAGATTAGGCAAATATAAACTTTTGAATATTTCCAGCATGAGGTATATTTATGCATAATATATTGAACTTTTTGTGTTTCACAAACACTAATATATTAAGTCCAACATAAAAACATGGCTTAGATCCAATTATATTGATTCCAAACTCTTATTAAACATTACGTTTACTTAATCTTTCTAATTATTTACTTTCAGTGATCGTGTCTTAATTTTAACAATGTTTTATGCATTTGACCATTTGCCACATTAGCAGACAACCCACATTAGCAGACAACCCACATTAGCAGACAACCCACATTAGTAGACAACCCACATTAGCAGACTTTATTGGTATAATCACTGAACATCAATTTGCTTGACAGTTTTGATATCCATTCATCATGATCCATTACACCTCAGGACAACAAGATGCTTAATACTAAAATATCATTTTATTTCTTCAATCATGCATACAACATTGTCTAACAGTATCAAAGTCGATATTTTGAATGTCTCAGAATCGTAATAAACAGAGCCACGTGGCAAGCATTGAGGTATAAAATGGGCCGCCTATATCCGGGTTGCATCCGGTTTACACGTCCCAACTTCACATGCACACTAGCAGTCAGTGTGCACAGGGAGCAGCGATGTCATCACACCATCCAAAAACACGACAGACATTGGATGAATACAAAATAATATATTGGGCTGCGATTAATGGAAAAAAATAGGCCTCAGCAAAAACTATTAAAAAAATTCAGTGGATGTTTTGTGGGAGGGGCCTCTGGGTTTAGTGGTCCTGTGGGGGAGGGGTGGGAGGGGCTACTGAACTTTCTTGCAGTTCTTCTGTACCTTATTGAATTTGTGTGTGTGTGGGGGGGGAGGGGCACGGTCTGAAGGAGGTAGGGAGGGAGGGAATAACGGTAAAGGTTTAGCATCCTGCTCTTTTCTCTTTTGTTTGTTTAATTTCATGACTGAGTGTGTACGGGGGACAGAGGGTTAATGTGACTTCCTTGTTTTTTTTGTGCCCCTCTGTCAATATAAATTAAATAAACTAAAAGTTCAAAAAAATGCTTGTCTCAAGACAGATAAGGACTTGTAAAATCTATTCATAAGTAAGGTTATGAAAGATCTGACAATTTAGAAGTTGTGCATTTAATTATTTACTTTTATTTTAAATGTTGCTCTGAATCCATATAATAATGTAATGACTAATTCCATTACTTTGGCATTGCTATTTATTTGGAATAAAACACCCCAAAATTCCTTATACCCTTGAGACTGAACTGTAATTGGACTAATTAATCCAAGTTTTGATCATTTTAATAGAGAATCAGAGCTACAGTAATGCCCTCACATGTCTCCTGATCACATGACTTCTTCCAGTAAATCATGTGACTTTGGCTTCCACCACTTGGCCCAACTGTAAGTGTAACGGTGTTGACAACAGTGATCCAATCGCTCTCATTGGAGAATGACGTGGCTGACTTTTCTGTGCCAATCTTTCTTTAACCCCTAACTGCTAATTGCTTTCTATTTCCGATTACAGCAAACATGATTTAGTTTATTTTCAATTTAACTGATGTCTGATCACATCAGTGCTTCTGGTCATGTGTTGGAGTCCCCTTGTCTCTCCCCCTCTTATTTTCCTTCAATGTGCTGCTGCTTTGCTAAGTGGTGCCAGAGCAGCTCCAGGAATCTGCTCTAAATGTTAGTTCAGAGTCTTCTCTGGTTCCAAATAGCCTAGCAGCAGAGCTGGGCTTATGCTGAGAGGAACCCTGAGCAGGAAGAGGAAGGGAACGCGGGGCGCGGCAGGCAGCACACCCAACAGATAGCACGACGGTAAGAGACTGACAAACAAATGAACGGGAAAGGAAAGAGACAGAAAACCACCTCCCGTGAAGCTGAAGAAGAAGTGCTTGTCGCATCTCCCTGACAGAAGGTGAGGAATGGGAGAAGGGAAGAAGGGATCCGGAGGAAGAGAGAAGAGCAGAGGAGCACCCCCCATCAGAGGAGAAGAAAGAGGTGAAGGCCGAGGATGGAGGCTCAGTGCCCGAGAACTCCCACAAGTGCTGTGGCTGTCACTTCCCCCTACTCATCGCCCTGCTGCAGTTGCTGCTGAGTGTGGCCATCACAGCCGTGGCCTTCCCCATGGTCACAATCAGCCCCTCGCTCCTGGCCAGGGAGACCCCAGACTTGGCTGGCATCCTTGTAAGCATGGACCTGCCTCGTCCGTCTGTATGCATGTTCACTCAATATGGCATAGTGCCACTGTTGTAGCTGCATGGGCCTATGCCTTATCTTTCTCTGGTCCCCATGTCCATCTGACCTCACTACATGACTGCATGGATCCTCATCGTCTAACAAATCAAATTTTATTTGTCACACGCTTCGTAAACAGCAGGTATAGACTAACAGTGAAATGCTTGCTTACGGGCCCTTCCCAACAATGAAGAGAGAAATAAAAGAGAAATAATAGAAAAGTAATCACACTTCATAATAAATACGCAATTAGTAACAATAACTTGGATATATCTATGGGGTGACTAGTACCTAGTTGATGTGCAGGGGTACGAGGTAATTGAGGTTGATATGTACATATAACTAGGAATAAAGTGACTAGGCAATAGGATATATAATAAACAGTAGCAGCAGTGTATGTGATGAGTCAAAAACGTTAGTGCAAAAAAGGTCAATGCAGATCGTCCGGGTAGTTATTTGGTAAACAAACTATTTAGCAATATTATGGCTTGGTGTAGAAGCTGTTCAGGGTCCTGTTGTTCCAGACTTGGTGCATCGGTATTGCTTGCCGTGCGGTAGCAGAGAGAACAGTCTATGACTTGGATGGCTCGAGTCTGAACATTTTTAGGGCTGTCCTCTGACACCGCCCGGTGTAGAAGTTCTGGATGGCAGGGATCTCGACCTCAGTGATGTACTGGGCCGTCAACATTACCCTCTGTAACGCCTTGTGGTCGGTCGGGTGCCAAGCAGTTGCCATACCAAGAGGTGATGCAGCCAGTCAATATGCTCTCAATTGTGCAGCTGTAGAACATTTTGAGGATCTGAGGGCCCATGCCAAATCTTTTCAGCCTGCTGAGGGGAAAGAGGCGTTGTCGTATGTTGGTGTGTGTGGACCATGATAGATCCTTAGTGATGTGGACACAGAGGAACTTAAAGCTCTAGAGCCTCTCCACTACAGCCCTGTCGATGTGGAGAGGGGCCTGCTCGGCCCTCCTTTTCCTGTAGTTCACGATCAGCGCCTTTGTCTTGCTGACGTTGAGGGAGAGGTTGTTGTCCTGGCACCACACTGCCAGATCTCTGACCTCCCTATAGGCTGTCTCATCGTCGTCGGTGATCAGGTCTACCACTGTCAATGCAACCTTGTGTATCTACATGCATAGACACTCATTTTGGCCACTACGGTTGCTGCCTCTGTCCAGCCTCACCTCACTGCTTGACTGTATGTCATGGACACCTGTCCTGATCCTCTAACTACTGTGCCTCCCATGCAATTCACCTACAATAGATGCATGGACACTGGTTGTACCGCCTCATCCCCTGGAATGAAGCCAAATTGACTTCTCTTCTACCTTCACTGCATGCATGGCCTAATGATGTATATAAACACATCTGTATGACTAGCACACAGACATATGTACATATCTCCTCATCTCCATATATGTCTCAACACATTTGCATGGCCCTCTTGTACATTACTAATCGCTACCTCTTCAGTTTGTACGCCGTATGTCCTTCTGCATAGACTAGTCACTTTGTCCCTGTTGTATTTCCACCTTGCCCTGACTGCATGTACACGTACACCTCCTTATCAGTCGAGTCTCATCTCTCTATTCACACGTCACCTTACATGATCTCCATCTAAAGTCAAAATTAGGTTTATCATGCTTTACTGCCTTTTCTATAGCTGTTAGAATCTCAGTGTTTAAAAGGGAACGTTCCCCTCAGTCTCATTGAACACATTGGGTGACATCCTAAATGTAAACTTTTTGACTACTAGCAATTAGCTTGATGTTATTTTCACATTTGCTCCCTCACTCGCTGACTGTTGATTAGATCTCGTAGAAGCAGTATACTGGCTTAAAGGGCTGTAACAAGTTTCAAACTTTCCCCCAACTGTAATCATGGCAAGACTTTGGCCTTGTAAAAGTAAAAGTACTTGGCTTGCAGAGAAAACAACAAGTCTAGAATGGCAGTCAGCGTTGTGGCTCTTAGCCTCTTACCTCAATCCTACAGTTAGCTAATGTCTTCAGATAAATAAAGCAAATAATACTGAAAACAATAGACGGTAACACTTTACCTTGTTGCAACATTGTATCAACATGTCGTCAGGATTTCCACTGAAGTTCTGCTTAGGAGTAATACAAGTTACATAAGATACAGCATTTCTATATTGAATTTGGAATATTCTCATGCTACAACAAATAATATTTGACTCTATAGAAACTACAATAATGAACGCTTTCAGCCCCAAGGCTATAGAGGCCTACTAATGATAACACAGGGGTCTGACTATGTGTTTTTCTCTACTATCTATAGCATTGACTTTCTAGTGGTGAACATGAGCATTTCTTTAACAAAATCATGTTGTCCATGTGAGATACTTCACAGTTGCATCTCTGTACAGGAGAAAAACATGTCGTTTTCTCTCAGCTTCCCATATACCCTAATTACAGTGTGTACAGATGTGTGCAATCGGAAGTCTTAGTACACACAGGGAACATCCATTCTGAGTTTTACGGCCCGGTGAAAAACACTGAGTTCACCAAGATCCTTCAAGAGAATTCTGATTCCTCACCTCTTAAAATAATTCAATTACATGCTGCATGTTAGTCACAAGACTCTAATATGCTCTGAGAGAGGGTGTGTGTCATTGCAAGAGAGGAGGAAAACTGTTTTGCCATAGCAGTAAGAATGTTATCAGCTGATAAGCTGATGCTGAAAGTGCAGAATATTAATAGTGAACTTGGGATGAACAGCTTGAAGAGGGTTGAAGAGGCCCCTCTCAGCAGCAAATAAGATAAGAGGTTTGCGTGTGTGTGGCTTAGAGCACCATGGCAACACTTGGTGTTGATCAGATCTGAATAAATTCAGTTTCCCAATAACACATATGCCATTCAGAAAATAAAAAAGCAGTGATCATGTACCGGTAACTATTTACTTAAAGCATGCAGGAATAATGCATAATAATGCAATGTAAGACTTTCGTGAGCATGCATGACCCCTTATGTCTTGCCACTGAGCAAGGCTGTTAACCCACTGTTCCCCGGGCGCCGAAGACGTGGATGTTGTTTAAGGCAGCCCTCCGCACCTCTCTGATTGAGGGGTTGGGTTAAATGCAGAAGACACATTTCAGTTGAATGCATTCAGTTGTACAACTGACTCGATTTCCCCCTTTCCCTTTCCTTAAAGCAGTCTTTGTATTTTTAAAGCAAACATTAAAGTATACAAGTATATTTTGCAAAGCATATCATTTAGAGAATGACCCTCACTAAATACATTTTCCGCTGTGTTCTATGTTATTCTAGTTGTGTGTGGCCTCATTGCTGGGCTTCCTCCTCTACTCCATTACATACCTATCAGATGAGAGTACGTCCATGCAACTCATCGCCAAGGTGAGACCCACATGCCATGGCTGCGGGAAGATCATTTGGGGTGGGGGTGCTGTCGATATACAATACCAGTCAAACGTTTGGACACACCTACTCATTCAAGGGTTTTTCTTTATGTTTACTATTCTCTGCATCGTAGAATAATAGTGAAGACATCAAAACTATACATTAACACACGTGGAATCATGTAGTAACCAAAAAAAGTTACTGACAGCATCACCATTAAAGCAAACCCACACCATCACACCTCCTCCTCCATGCTTCACAGCGTGAATCAGGCCTTCATGGTCGATTTGCTGCAAAGAAACTACTACTGAAGCACACCAATAATAAGAAGAGAGTTGCTTGGGCCAAGAAACACGAGCAATGGATATTAGACTGGTGGAAATCTGTCCATTGGTCTGATGAGTCCAAATTTGAGATTTTTGGTTCCAATCGCTGTGTCTTTGTGAGATGCATAGTAGGTGAACAGATGATCTCTGCATGTGTGGTTCCCACCGTGAAGCATGTTGGAGGTAGTGTGATGGTGCTTTGCTGGTGACACTGTCAGTGATTTATTTAGAATTCAAGGCACACTTAACCAGTATGGCAACCACAGCATGCTGCAGCGATACGCCATCCCATCTGGTTTACGCTTAGTGGGACTATCATTTGTTTTTCAACAGGACAATGACCCAACAAACCTCCAGGCTGTGTAAGGGCTGTTTGACCAAGAAGGAGGGTGATGGAGTGTTGCATCAGATGACCTGGACTCCACAATCACCAGACCTCAACCCAACTGAGATGGTTTGGGATGAGTTGGACCGCAGAGTGAAGGAAAAGCAGCCAACAAGGGCTCAGCATATCTGGGAACTTCTTCAAGACTGTTGGAAAAGCATTCCTCGTGAAGCTGGTTGAGAGAATGCTAAGAGTGTGCAAAGCTGTCATCAAAGCAAAGGGTGGCTAATTTGAAGAGTTTGAAATCTAAAATATATTTTAATTTGTTTAACACTTCTTTGGTTACTACATGATTCCATATGTGTTATTTCATAGTGTTGATGTCTTCACTGTTATTTTACAATGTACAAAATAGTAAAAATAAAGAAAAAACATTGAATGAGTAGGTGTGTCCACACCTTCGACTGGTACTGTATATATTTTTCCTATTTATCAGCACCCCTACTTCCTACGGCAATACCACATGCCCTCTGACAATTTCCTGTCCAACTGAGCGGAGACCAAGATGAACTGGTCACTCTAATGGGATGATTAGTACTATTTATAGACCAGAATACCATTCACTAGTAAATGCACCCCCTCCCCCATTCAAATCAACCATACAAAGGTTGTACTTAGTCAGTTGGATCTGATTTAAAGTAATGTGTAGGGCCAATATACTACAGCACAGAAAACATTGATTGTCACTTTGACATACTGTACGAAGACCTGGTTTCAAATACTATTTATAATCTTTTGAATACTTGCTTTAGCCTGGCTAGAGTTCCAATATGGACAGGGTTTGCACTTTTGCAACTGTTCTTTTAGCTCCATTGCAACAGGCAAGCTCAATGTATCTCAGATAAAGTATTTGAATTTATTTCAAATATGATTTGAACCCATGTCTGATTGTAGGTTTGTATGGTTGAACCATGAAGGTGATACTGTATGTATAGGGCCATACAGAGAAATGCAGAACACAACATGTCTATTGGCAAGGCTCTGTAGGAAGCCTATGGGTAGATGAGCACAGTTATTGGACATGACTTGATCATTTTAGTTAATTGGCCATACAATGTAGGCAATTGGATTTTCCAACCAATTAATAATACATTGAATATATAATGCGAAAAACTCTCAAAGTGACACAGTGAGTTCACTAAAAACAAGAGACGGGGACAAAAAAGGACAACTAGACAGGTCACTGGCACAGAGACCACAGCTGACGCTACAAGGACAAGAAAACAGCTATAACGAACTGAATGCCTTCCTAAAGAGGAGGGTTTTTATGCACATTCTAAAGGAGCCCAGAGTCTATGGTGCCTTCACGTGGTCCAGGAGAGCATTTCAGAGGCGCGGGGGCGGTCAAGCAGAAAGCCCAATCCCCCATGGAGCAGAGCTTGTTCCTGGAGATGTGGAGGAGTAGGCTATCATGCAATCTGAGGCTGCGGTGAGATTATGGGATAGCAGCAGTTATTTGAGGTATTTGTAATTATTAAGGATCCCCATTAGTTCCCGCCAAGGCAGCAGCTACTCTTCCTGGGGTCTAGCAACATTAAGGCAGTTCTAAATAATTAAACATTTTACATTAAATTTCATAAAACTTTTCACAACACATTGTGTTCCCTCAGGCCACTAATCTACTATCACATATCTACAATACAACATACATGTGTACGTGTGTGTAGAGTGCATGTCTTATCATGTTTATGTGTCTCTTCACAGTCCCTGCTGTTCCATAAGGTGTATTTTTATGTTTAAAAAAAATTGCATCAGTTACCTGATGTGGAATAAAGTTCCATGTAGCCATGGGTCTATGGAGTACTGTACCCTCCCATAGTCTGTTCTTAATTTGGGGATTGTGAAGAGACCTTTGGTGGCATGTCTTGTGGGGTGTGCATGGGTGTCCAAGCTGTGTGCTAGTAGTTTATACAGACACCTCAGTGCATGCAGCATGTCAACACTTCTTATGGTGGGGCATTGCCATGGATGGACTGGAATGTCAGCAGGAGGGTTTTGAATTCAATTCTGAGTGAGACTGGGAGGCAGTGCAGAGATGCCAGAATGGGGAGCATCGTCCAAATATAACATTTTCACAGATTGACTTCCTCCACCCAAAATGTATGTAGAAGTAGTCCTATAACGTGTAGAAACTGAACAATACATTCAAAAAGTAATACAATCTACATTCCGTGGTGTAAATGTATGCAACAAAAGATTGTCGCCATTTTCATGTCTTCCTAAAGTTCCTAGCCTAACATAACACGTGAGTACAGCTATATAAAAGGCTTTGTGAAGTGCTTCTAGCACGCTTTGGTTCAGCACAGTACAATACATCTCATGATGTACTTTAATTCTCCATATTTCACAGTTGTTTTAAATAAACATAAACACCATTTCAAATGAAGCAAGCATCAAACATGACATAATGCTATTAGCGGCGTGTACAGGAAAACAAATACTGAGCGAATCAGGGCTGTTACGTAACCTGTGGATTTAGATGAAGGGCTAGTGTTATTGGGATTGTACACTCCAATTACATAAACCACGCAAAGCCTCTCACACATTATCAAGCTGTATTTTTAGACATCATTTACATAATGTGTACATACCCACACAACATGTGGATAAGGGTACAGTGGATGGGAGCTGCAGGGGATTCTCACATGGACGCTACTTTCAGCAGTCAGTCCTCCATTAAAGGGATACTTCCAACTGGAACGTTTTGTGTGAAAATAAATGCAATTATTTTGAAAATAACTCCCAATAACATCAAAGGGGGTCATTTTCTTTGTATCTTTTTGACATGTAAAATATTGACGTTTTAAAATATATACACACTGGTATGGTTCTGCTGGACATAATGAACAAGGTTATAAAGTGGTGAAGTGCCACTTTAAGACAGCCCTGCTACGTCTCTCAGGGTCAGGTTCTACCTCTGGCCGACAGCCAAGACCTGCAGGGATTTATTGGCCGCTGTGCGAGGAGATAATTGTTAGCAGACAAACCCATTTGGATATGGCTAGAGTGGGCATACCTTGTTCACTAAGGCTGTGTTTACACAGCCACCCTAAAAATCCAAATCAGATGTTGTTCTCCATATCCCAATTTCTTTTCGGTCTACACTTTTACACGTGACCCACATCAAATTTGCGCATTCACACGGATGTAGCATCTGAAGTAGCACACGGATGGAATGCTCATTTTTAGTCATGGTTCCTGTAAATATTGGGGTGGTTGTCATGGAAACGGTAGGTCATGAGCAAAGCAAAATAATGATCATATGAATCATCAGGTTTGTTTCAGGATTCAGATCCACATATAGAGGTGGTATAAATCGAAAGTCAAAAGAACATATTCCATGTGTTTTTCTGCTGTTTACACATAAGGGAAAAGACAACTGGAGTTGTATGTCTTTACTCAGCTTACTGTAACACATTCAATTACTGATTGGTGTGACTTTTACACAGGCAGCCCAATTCGGATATTTTGCCAATTATTTGCATATCTGATACCCATCTAATATTTTCCCTAATGTGTAAACAGTAAAAAAAACAACACATGGTATCTAATCTTTTGACTTTTGAATTCCACATAAATCAGAAGTAAAAAGATCAGATTCCATTACATTTTTTTGCTGTCATTCAGTCATTTAAATGTATTACAGTAAGTAGCGTAAAGACATAAAACTCCAGTTGTCTTAGTATAGACAACTAGAGTCATGTTTAATAGGCTCCAACACTGAAAATGCTTTGAAACAGTGTTGTCTTTCGTAGTCTGTCCTCTATTTCAAGTAATTTCCTTGCATGCCTGCAGAACATGGCCCTGCTGTTGTCCTTCAGGATTAATAATGACCTCCCTCTAAAAATGTATCCCCGGTCCTGGAATCCCCACTATGCTTAGATATTCTATGCTATACTAAACTAGCTCACCTCTTCTCCTCTCCCCCTCCAGCTGCTGTACTTTATCCTGTGCGCCATGGGCCTGGTCCTCTCATCCCTGGTCATGGCCTTCTTTGGCCACCACTACACCCAGACCAACGGCTTCAGCTGCCTGGAGGTGGGCGACGACTCCGTGTGCACCCTGAACCACCACGACCCTATTCCCAGGACCTTCCCCTACGCTGAGGTCAGCAACTGCGGAGAGGTCACTGGCACCCTGAAGCTGTAGTATGTGCCTTGGGGGCCTTCGTCATATGGAAGCACCACCATCAAGTGTTCTTCGTGGAGCTGCAGATGGGCTCGCCCTCCTTCCAGCACTAGTAGATGGTCTGATGGGAGTTGTAGGAAGAAGAGGCCCATGATGATGTCATGATGAGGAGTTAGCCCATGATGATGCCAATATTGAGGGTAGAGTATTGAGAGATCAGCCAATCAGAATCTTCACTCATTCTTCTCGAATGGACAGATGTATTACACAAAACCTTTTGGTGTTTGCATAAGTGTGTGTAAGTTGTTCTCAATCATATTAACATGTTGGGGTCGTTGACATTTTCTATAATGGCTTTTTGAATGACTTTTATATACTGTGTAGATAACTTTGTACTTGTAGTTGCCAATGCTACATGAGATATTTCTAATAGATGAAGAAAAGACACCAAACTACCAAAGGGGTACTTGGATGGACAGCTGGACCGTGCCATCCGAAGAGGGAAATTCTGTCTACATGGCTCATTGGCTAATTCAGCAGGAGAGTGTCCCACTCCCTTCAATAGTGAAGACAGTATGCAAAATTAGTTGTCTCAAGTTGAGAGAGATTTGCCTTTTGATTTTGACATCTTTTGTGATTCATAAATCACACAACACAACCGGAGGCTAGAGCAGAATGAGAAAGAGAAACGTGATGCATTAGCGTTAACTAGTGGTGGGTGGTAATATGGTATTTACTGTACAATGCAGATACTATGGTCAACTCTTTGTACATACTACATGAAGAGAAGGGTTTGAAAACTGAGAAATCTGATTAATCTTCAATAGATACCTTATTACTGGGGATTTAAGTGGTGAGCTTTTAAGTAATGTACAAGTACATTAAGGAAAAAACGACTGCCAATGTCCATTTTCTATGCTTTTTAGCTTTTATTCACATTTACTTTGAATAAATGGTGTTGACTTAAGTCCTTGAATCAGTTTTATTATGTATGTCACATGCAATCCTACTTCTACTGTTTAATCCAATTCTGAAATACTGTTGATTAAAAATATATGAATGAATGCGGTTTGCCTTCGAGCTACAGTATCCCACCTAGCTATCACTGAAGACAACAGACAGCTTGAGGGAAGCATAATAACTATCTGAGCTGGAGTCTTTTCATTCCATTCCTGGAAGGGATACGGGATCTGTGTCTCTCACCATACCCCTCCAAGGGAAAAGCATGACACCACCAGACATTTTGAACTGCAAAAATACACTTCAGCAGCATGTTATCAGATTAAGTGAGAAAGTTAAAAGGCATTAGAAGGCCTGGGCCTTGTTCATTAGACACCAAACAGATGAAGAAAATACTTAAACTGGGAGGGACAACAAGGGGTGTGCCCTAATGAAAACAGCCCTGATGTTTGTGGTGTTTCTGATTGGCCTGAGGGTGTATGATCTACCATGTGACCATACCACCTCATCATCCCCACAGCATGACACAGGAAGTAACATGCAGCCCATCACGAGGGAAGTGTATTTATACAACTGGCAGTAAAGAGTCCTTTCCCTCCCACAAAATTAGTTTTTCTTCCTCTGAAAACACAAACACCTGCTTGAAATGGTCATAGTTCTGTGAAGGGTAAAAACATATCTGATCTGGTGTCCTGTGAATATCTTCAGAGCCTTGAGAGGGAAAATGACTGTAGGAGATCAATGAGGTGATCAATTACTTTATTGGATCAACCTTCACTTACAGTGGGAGCAGAACACTTTCAAGTAACTCTAAAATTAAATGAAAACAAGCTAAATCACCAATGTGTGATACACTTCTGTTATTGAGACGCTTCACTTCAGTAATGGCCACATGCACCTGGCATAACTGCAACTGTCAAAAGAACGCGTCAACATTATTTGAAAATACTTGTTTTTCTTTTGTCACACTGCAACACAAAAACACCTTTGTTTGTCACACTGCAACACAAAAACACCTTTGTTTGTCACACCGCAACACAAAAACACCTTTGTTTGTCACACCGCAACACAAAAACACCTTTGTTTGTCACACTGCAACACAAAAACACCTGTCACACTGCAACACAAAAACACCTGTCACACTGCAACACAAAAACACCTGTCACACTGCAACACAAAAACACCTGTCACACTGCAACACAAAAACACCTGTCACACTGCAACACAAAAACACTGTCACACTGCAACACAAAAACACCTTTGTTTGTCACACTGCAACACAAAAACACCTGTCACACTGCAACACAAAAACACCTTAGTTTGTCACACTGCAACACAAAAACACCTTAGTTTGTCACACTGCAACACAAAAACACCTTTGTTTGTCACACTGCAACACTTAGTTTGTCAAAAACACCTTTGTTTGTCACACTGCAACACAAAAACACCTTTGTTTGTCACACTGCAACACAAAAACACCTTTGTTTGTCACACTGCAACACAAAAACACCTTAGTTTGTCACACTGCAACACAAAAACACCTTAGTTTGTCACACTGCAACACAAAAACACCTTAGTTTGTCACACTGCAACACAAAAACACCTTAGTTTGTCACACTGCAACACAAAAACACCTTAGTTTGTCACACTGCAACATCTAAAACATATGCTTCCAACAACCATTCAATAAACCCAACATACAAACATTAGTGTGTCTGAGTCCCAGAGGGGTTTATGGCATAATGTCCTGTTTATTGTCCTACTAACATTGGGTGGGTTCGAGTTCACCCTGACAGAACAACATGTGACTTTGGGCGGGGACTGCCAGTGTCAAGAGACTCAAAGATGGCCGGTGTCCAATTGTGTCTAAGCTCACGTGCACACATCGTGTTGTTCTCATGCACAAAACATGTAGAATGTTCACTGTAGAACGGACAACGGAAACACAGTGTACCTGGCTCAATCCACTACTAGTGAACCGAGTCATAGTCATATGAGAGACTAAGAATTCTAAGAGTCATTCCAGCCAGTTCCTCAGAATCACAAGTGTACAGTATGAGACATTGACCTGGAAGTGGTTACTCATAACATTACATCAGTATGTTCTCAGACTATGAGCAGCACTAGACAGTGGGAAGACCGGTGCAGCACCTTACACACTACAGTTCTAGCTACTGTACAATACAGCAGTCCACTGGCAGGACATGCCCAACAGAAGCATGTACAAAACAGTACATTAACTATGGTGGTATCTGCCCTACCATTATAATTGTATGAGCAATATTTTTGAGAATATATGACTAAAATTGTCCCCAGTTGCTTACATAATTGAAATAAAATAAAAAACAAAGCAGTGGATGTTTATGACTGTGCTATACAGTAGACAGATTCAGGGGTGGCAAGCCCCATCACTCCCTCCTAGCCTTCCCTCCCCTCCTTCCCCTCACCTCATAGTCGGAGCATTTCAGATATGCTGGACTTTCCCCTTCCTGCCTTGCTCAGTGACAGCTGTGGGTTATTATGACACCACGTGCAGCTCATTTTAACAGCTGTCTCACAGAGGCGGCATGAGCCAACACAGCCCCGCCAGAGTCAACACTAACAAAACATAACCGGGCCTTTCTGAACGTGAGCCCTGTCCTGTTTTTTTTAGCATACAATATAGCTCAGTAAGTGTATTATTTATTTGACAGGTTATTTTGGTCATTTTTATTTTGTTATAACGCGACTGTATTCCTGCTGACCCAAAGTCAACATCAGGTATCTAATGTGTCTTAACTAGCTGTTCTTATCCAGTTAATTAGACGGAAGAAGCAGAATAGTTGCAGTGTGATCAGGGCTAATTAAAGCATGATGTTTACTGTGAGCGTTGATCAATTGCAGATAACCGCAGGATCTGACCATGAGGTGGATCGTGACACTGTAATGCCACTGAGCCAGTGGTGCTGTTAGGGGGGCTAAAGGTCCCATTCTGGGGTCATGATCCGTGTGTGTGTGGGTGTGTAGGTGGCCCACAACAGTAGGACAAACATGAATTTCAACCCCAAAACAACAATTATTCAACCCCAAGACGGCTGACTAAATACACAGAGACAGTGATCAACTCAAGGCAGAAACATCCAGTCTCATCTTATCATAGATTTATTACAATATAGCATCTGATCAACATAAAACACACTATCTGTTGACAGAAAAGTGTCAAAGGGCATTCCCCTCTGAAGTGCACACATACTCCCATACTGTCATGTGATTGTGGAAGATAAAAACCTTTACAGACATACACATTTTATACACAGATATTAAATTGAATTCCATGTGACTGAGTTACAAGAGTTAAAAACGACAACAGAAAATCGCTTGACCAATTGGCAACAAATTTGGTATATAGCAACTATGAACGTCTTTAAACACAATATTTTCCAAGACTCTAGCTCAAACAACATGGCCACTATAAGCCAATGAGCTTGCATGATTGTTTTTACAGGAAACTCTACAAGTTAGCTACACCCAGATCCCTGAGCGTGTGCCAAATTTCATCACTGAGTCAAACAGATCAAGAGGTATAAATCAAGTGCCCCTGACAGTGCCACTTTGTGGTTGATCTAAATGTGCTTGCATATGTTGAGTTTTGACAGTGTTTGGAACATGTGTATGAAGTTGGTACAATACACATATCTGTATCTGATTTATATGCATTTATGTGCCAGGTCACACCCACTTAAATGTTTATTGGTCAGTAGCTGCCATGTTGTTTGAGTTGCAATCCTGGAAATTATTGCTTTGAGAGAACTTGGTACATAGATACCATGTATCAAGTTTCATGCAGATCGGTCATTCGATGCCAGATGAGTAGCGTTTTAAATGTTTATCAAAGAATTGGAAATGGTGGAAAATCCATAATGGAAAACCTTATGCGTCATTGAAGCAAATGTGTTCCTTGTGAGGAGAGGCACCTATGTACCACATTTCATGACTCTAGCTCAAACGGGGTAAGGGACATTACCTTTCAAAGTTTGCATCTTCAATCGCTTGTTATAACGCCACCATGAGGCCAATTGACATGGCATTGCTTGAGAGGGTGTGGGGCCCATGGGCCTTTACCATCACGTCAAAATGCACCCTCTTAGGCCTTACAGGAATGTGCGTATTCATTTTCCTTGGCGGAAGAAGATGTATAATAATGAACGGCAACAAATACAATAGGGCTTCTCACAGCTTCACTGCTTGAACCCCTAACGAACCATAGAGAATGACCATTACAGTATGAGATGAGTTGATGCCTATGTCCCAAATAGCAATCTATTCTCCATCTATTGCCCTACTTTTGACCAGGGCCCAGAAGCACCTACTTGAGCCCTCTGGGCCCTGGTCAAAAGTAAGGCACTACATAGGAAACAGGGTGCCACACCACGATTACAGTATGATCAAACATCTCTATCAACATGAGTGAGTTATTAAGACTATCTACTGTATTGGACACAAGCACATGATTTTCAAAATCAGTCCTCCTGACTACATTCTGTACCAATATAGGATTTAAGACTCAAGGCATTTCAAGTAAATTCCGTACAGATAATCAGATCATCGTCATATACATTTTCTTTTCATTCGGTTATTTATAGACTATGTACAATATGAAAAGAAAGTCATAATGCTGTTCAGGGATTGCATTATCACGGAGGACACTTCTCTGAGAGAAAAGGCGACAACACTTTACTTGAACTCGTCATAAACATGCTGTGAAGCTTCATAGCATAAGGCTAAATACCACAATACATGTAAATATATATGTGTCATCACATTGGCATATTATATCCTGGAGACCTGACACATGCTATGAAGCTTTATGACATGTTAATGAAACTGGTATGAAGCATTATGGCAGCGAGTTCAAGTAAAGTGTAAAACAAAAGGCAAAGTAACATCATATGCAAATCCGTTTCTCCAGTTGTACGTTAACATTTTTTAAAAGTGCAGGATATTGAGAACATTGACTATCACAGTCATAATGATTGAGATGACAAAGCAATGTTACCTCCCAAGGCAGCCAGGCGGTAAGTTGATCAATGTTACCCCCCAAGGCAGCCAGGCGGTAAGTTGATCAATGTTACCCCCCAAGGCAGCCAGGCGGTAAGGTGATCAATGTTACCCCCAAGGCAGCCAGGCGGTAAGGTGATCAATGTTACCTCCCAAGGCAGCCAGGCGGTAAGGTGATCAATGTTACCTCCCAAGGCAGCCAGGCGGTAAGGTGATCAATGTTACCCCCAAGGCAGCCAGGCGGTAAGTTGATCAATGTTACCCCCAAGGCAGCCAGGCGGTAAGGTGATCAATGTTACCCCCAAGGCAGCCAGGCGGTAAGGTGATCAATGTTACCCCCAAGGCAGCCAGGCGGTAAGGTGATCAATGTTACCTCCCAAGGCAGCCAGGCGGTAAGGTGATCAATGTTACCCCCAAGGCAGCCAGGCGGAAAGGTGATCAATGTTACCCCCAAGGCAGCCAGGCGGTAAGGTGATCAATGTTACCCCCAAGGCAGCCAGGCGGTAAGTTGATCAATGTTACCCCCAAGGCAGCCAGGCGGTAAGGTGATCAATGTTACCCCCAAGGCAGCCAGGCGGTAAGGTGATCAATGTTACCCCCAAGGCAGCCAGGCGGTAAGTTGATCAATGTTACCCCCAAGGCAGCCAGGCGGTAAGGTGATCAATGTTACCCCCAAGGCAGCCCCCAATGTTACCCCCAAGGCAGCCAGCAAGGTGATCAATGTTACCCCCAAGGCAGCCAGGCGGTAAGGTGATCAATGTTACCCCCAAGGCAGCCATGCGGTAAGTTGATCAATGTTACCCCCAAGGCAGCCAGGCGGTAAGGTGATCAATGTTACCCCCAAGGCAGCCAGGCGGTAAGGTGATCAATGTTACCCCCCAAGGCAGCCAGGCGGTAAGTTGATCAATGTTCCATTTCTAATTCCAATGTATAAAAAATGTAATACTCCAGTTACGTTCACAAGTTAACAGGTCATATTAAAACATATCCAAAGAGAATAACCTGGTCCCACATCTGTTTGTGTGCTATTGCCAACTCCTATTATCATTGTCGTAGGA
Source organism: Oncorhynchus tshawytscha (assembly GCF_018296145.1). NCBI lineage: Eukaryota > Metazoa > Chordata > Actinopteri > Salmoniformes > Salmonidae > Oncorhynchus > Oncorhynchus tshawytscha. The sequence goes on from NC_056447.1 coordinate 37,895,950, forward strand.
GTTGGCAAGACCACACAAACAGATCTGAGACCAGGCTAGGAAGAAAATTCTTCACCTTAAAGTTACACATACACCTTTTCCAAAGAGGGCCTATCAGTAATACAAGAAGCAGCCCCTTTCAAGTCCAAAGAGAACTGAACAACACCAACCAACCCAATGTACCTGACCTGCGTATAGCCCAGTCTGTCTTCATCTTAGTCTCAGACACAGTACACTGAGAATACAGAAGGAAGAGCGTGGCTGCCCACAGGACCACTGTACTTAACCTTTAACCCTTTCCCCTGACCTCCAGTCTGCAGGAGACTGCAATAGTGACACTGGCCAATGTGTGGCATGCCTGGCATCTCAGTCAGAGGCTCACTCATAGAGCAGCAGGATTGACATGGGATGATCAGAATGACTGGGCAGCTTGTGCTGTCCTAAAGGCAGACATCACTGTACTGTTCTATGTGATAGGGTGATGCTGGGTGAGGAGTCAGTACACTGTCTAAGAACAAGGCACTGTTTGAGTAAATGATGCTTGTGGGCCAGTGGCTGCTGGCCCCATAAATCGGATACTATTGTGTGGGTGTGTGTGTGTACTGTATGCACATTGTGTGTGTGGCCCCTTTGTGTACCTCCAGCAGTTTTCTCTGTTAGCAGGGGGACCCAGGCCCCTCAGTGTGCTGGGATGTGGTGGTTGTTGACCCCAGCAGGCCCCAGGAAGCCCATCATCTGTTTATTCTTCCTCTGCTCTGTCATCTGGGGAGAAGAGAAGGAAATAATAACTTATTCAATATAAACTACACACAGTGTTGCCAGTTTGGGCAGTTTTTAATTCAATCTGGCAACATTGAGTTTAGACAGTCAGCCCAGGTTACACCTACAGTAATCTTGGAACCGAGAACCAAATCCTGGCTTCACTAGTTTGCCTACATTTTTTGCAATTTGTCAGATAGACCACATTTCAATTTAGGAACTAATGTCCAAAGGAGTCCATTTGAGATGGTTTCCATTTTTAGAGGATAACCTTTCACCGTCTTTAGTTTACAGTACATAACATCTTGATATTCATCATTGGTGAGAATAAACACCATGTACCGGTATCTGTAATCTCTGGTACTGAAGACCTGGCTCAGCGCTCAGCTTTCACACGTCTGGACAAAGCCTCTGTTCTTAACCCTGAACAATGTGGGAATTTCACTATAGGGATAGGGGGAGGGCTAGATTGAAATGTTTCTTACAGAATAAATATTAAAAGCATATGCATGGTAGCAATTGAAAGGGAACAGTTTGGAGATGACAGGGAAATTATTCAACCAAAGTTGAGGACAACAATTAACCTGACAAGACTGAATCCAAGCATTACACTGTTGATTTTAGGTGCATTTTACATTTACTGTACTTTTCACCTGATTTGTTGATAATGAAATCTGAAAATACTCTGGATACATTCTGGATACATTCAGTAACATGATATTCTTGGAAAATGTGGGGTAGGTGCACCGTGCAACATAAGACCAAAAAAGGGTTTGAGTGAGAGGACTAACTGGTCTCTCCAAGTGGCCACACACCTCTTCAAAGTGTGCACAATACAAAATAGTTGTTTTGTTTGGCACAATCCTGCATCCCTGCCATTACACAATTACTGCTTTTGTTTACGCAATCCAAAAAATCGTCCCATTATAAATAACAATATGGGTTAGGTGGGCATCATGTTCAATCTAGGTCAGGTCGGCATCTTGTTCTATTGCCAACATGACTAGCTAAGTTCTAAAATATGATCTTACAGTGTTTGAACTGCCTTGTGAAAGCCTATTCAGAGAAACAGATGGTCATTTTGATGAGCATAGAAAGAAGTGATGGAGTGCATTCAGGTGTGTGTTCCGGAGCAAATCTTCTTCACAATAGACAAACACAGGCTCATTCTGTTCAGAAAAACCCAAGGTATGTTCTGTACATCAAACAAATGTGACCATAAACATTGACACTGTATATGACGGTAAGCATTTCACTGTTAGTCTACACCTGTTGTTTACGAAGCATGTGAGAAAACAATTTGATATGACATGAGTTTTTGATATGGATATGTGAAGAGCAAATTTGGACATCTGCTGTTTGGCTTGTTTGTATGACATCAACGCAGTATTTATTATAATCCTCAACGACTCCTCTTTCAAAATAAAATCAGTAAAAAAAAGAAACGTCCCTTTTTCAGGACCCTGTCTTTCAAGGATAATTCGTAAAAATCCAAATAACTTCACAGATCTTCATTGTAAAGGGGTTAAACACCGTTTCCCATGCTTGTTCAATGAACCATAAACAATTAATGAACATGCACCTGTGGAACGGTCGTTAAGACTAACAGCTTACAGAAGGTGGGCAATTAAGGTCACAGTTATGAAAACTTAGGACACTAAAGAGACCTTTCTACTGACTCTGAAAAACAACAAAATAATGATGCCCAGGGTCCCTGTTACGGGGTCCCAGGGTCCCTGTTACGGTTTTCTTCTATCTCCTCCTCTGACGAAGAGGTGTAGCAAGGATCGGACCAAAATGCAGCGTGGTAATTTTGATACATGTTTAATTCACGAATAAACACGAACAATACAAAAACAATAAACGTAACGTGAAAACCTATACAGCCTAAACTGGTGCAAACTAACACAGAGACAGGAACAATCACCCACCAAACACTCAAAGAATATGGCTGCCTAAATATGGTTCCCAATCAGAGACAACGATAATCACCTGCCTCTGATTGAGAAGCAATTCAGACAGCCATAGACTATGCTAGAAAACCCCACTAAGCCACAATCCCAAAACCTACGAAAAACCCCAATACAAAAACACACCACAAAATAAACATGTCACACCCTGGCCTGACCAAATAAATAAAGAAAACACAAAATACTAAGACCAGGGCGTGACACCCTGCTCATCTGCGGGAACGTGCCTTAGGCATGCTACAAGGAGGCATGAGGACTGCAGATGTGGCCAGGGCAATAAATTGCAATGTCTGTACTGTGAGACGCCTAAGACAGCGCTACAGGGAGACAGGCTGGACAGCTGATCGTCCTCCCGGTGGCAGACCACGTGTAACAACACCTGCACAGGATCGGTACATCCAAACATCACACCCGCAGGACAGGTACAGGATGGCAACAACAACTGCCCGAGTTACACCAGGAATGCACAATCCCTCCATCAGTGCTCAGACTGTCCACAATAGGCTGAGAGAGGCTGGACTGAGGGCTTGTAGGCCTGTTGTAAGGCAGGTTCTCACCAGACATCACTGGCAACAACGTCGCCTATGGGCACAAATCCACCGTCACTGGACCAGAAGGGACTGGCAAAAAGTGCTCTTCACTGACGAGTCGCGGTTTTGTCTCACCAGGGGTGATGGTCGGATTCGTGTTTATCGTCGAAGGAATGAGCGTTATACCGAGGCCTGTACTCTATCTCCCCAGAAATGTTTGGGAACTTGCAGGTGCCTTGGTAGAAGAGTGGGGTAACAGTGAGAGGACGTTTCTCTTTCTGCTGAGTTTACATAAGAGTCCTCTTAATTCACAGCATTTTCCTCACACAGACAAAACATTTGAAAAAGTTGCCCAATTAGCAGGAGGAATGAGGGCAACTTCTTGTCGCGTGAGGTGCTCAAGCTCAGATCTTCTGTCAGTCAAAACCCATACAGAAATGTGAAGTGCAAAGCCTGAGCTCTGACGTCATGTATAGCATGTTACTGTAGAGCCACTGTGCTCCACTTTAGGGACTTATCAGTGCCCAAATCTGTTGTTTATATTCTGTATACAGGTATGAGTGTAAAGGGCCAATTAGCCTCGATTTCCTGTCTTCCATATTCACCCTGCTCTATGTAATATTTCAGAAACAATTGTCTGACTTGAGTCCTTAACAACACTCCAAGGTAAACACAGTAATGTCTGTGACAACATGAACACCAGCACTTTGATTGTTCTGCCCACATATGAGGAATCGGAACCACATCAACACATGACTCATGTCCTGTTCTAGCTCTGTTTTTACCGTGAACTTCTCTTCCTGAGTATAAAAGGGCTGTGTTCACAAACCACATCCATGAGTTCCAGCTCACTTTTTTACCAAGGTTGTTATTTTCTCTATCTGAAGTTACTCACTCACTCACTCACTCAAGGCAGCAGAACAGGAACACACAAGGAGAGGCATGTGACTGCCTTGAGATCACATGCAGGAGAGGCAGGTGATGTGGTTGTGATGATAGTGTCGTGATGATCGGGTGATGGGGAGTGATGCGATCTGTTACACTACTTGCTACACACAACTAGTTAGCCCAAGGTCAGGGAGGGAAATTGCCTTGTACATAAAGGCATGATAACCTCAGAGAAAATGACAAGTGCATGTGAACGTGCAGGAATGATAGGCCATTGTGATGTGAGTGAGTAGTCCTGTGATCATCTATGCCTTGGGATGTCATGAAGGAGTTGAGAGCCTCTTGGTCAGAGAGGAGAGAGAGATGGCTGTATGGTTGAGCATTGAAACACAGGGTTGCTGATTTCAATCCCTGGTTAAAAAGATATGTACTGGAATCAAATGTAACTTTGGATATTACACTGAGTTAAAGATAATGGAAGGCTGAATGCATAGATCTGGTCCTCAAGGGCCACAGTGTATGCTTCTGAACTTTTAAAGGGATACAAATGAAGAAAGTCCGTAGCGTGTGGGAAAAAAACTCTGAACAATCAATGAAATCCATTGATCAGTTATGTGCTAGGGACACCCACAAAATCAACAGGACGGTGGCCCTCGAATACTGACCGGTCTTCATAAGGCACCAAGCACTCAAACATGGACTGAAACGGGGAAAGCCTATTTGGACTTATCCAATAGGAAGCGCTCAAACATTACGTGACACAATGAAAGTGACACCGAGTTGTGCGGCCCTGTTCAGTGTCTAAATGAATGCCTTGTTCAACGACAGTAACGTACCTGATCCTTTAGCTCAGACAGCTGGGAGGACAGCAGGGACACCAGTGTCACGGTGCTGTCCAGTTTCTCCTGCAGGGAGCGCATCTCGTTCTGCTCGCCGTCCCCCTCGCTGCTCACCAGGGACATGGCCCGCATCCGGGGGAACCAGTCCAGGTTCTTCTCCTGGAGATAGAGAGAGGGGGAGGGAGAAAGAGAGGGTAGATTCATGTATTTACATAGCAGATTCAAAGTTAAAACCAGAGGGAGAGAGAGGGTAAGAAATGGTCAAAAAAAGGGGAAAAACCAAAGAGGAGAGGAAAAGTGTGAAGGCTATACAGTGCATTCAGAAAGTATTCAGACACCTTCACCTTTTCCACATTTTGTTACGATAAAGCCTTATTGTAACATTAGGTTGTTATTTTCCTCCTCATCAATCTATATACAATACACCATAATGATAAAGCAAAAACAGTTTTTTTGAAAATGTTGCATAAAGCTGAAATCACATTTACATAAGTATTCAGCCCGGTTACTCAGTTCTTTGTTGAAGCACCTTTGGCAGAGATTACAGCATTGAGTCTTCTTGGGTATGACGTTACAAGCTTGGCACACCTGTACTTGGAAAGTTTCTCCCATTATTCTCTGCAGATCCTCTCAAGCTCTGTCATGTTGGATGGGGAGCGTCGCTGCACAGCTATTTTCAGGCCTCTCCAGAGATGTTCGATTGGCTTCAAGTCCGGGTTCTGGCTGGACCACTCAAGGACATTCAGAGACTTGTCCCAAAGCCACTCCTGCATTGTCTTGGCTGTGATTTTAGGGTTGTTGTCCTGTTAGAAGGTGAACCTGAGCACTCTGGAGCAGATTTTCATCAAGGATCTCTCTGTACTTCACCATTCATCTTTCCATTTATCCTGACTAGTCTCCCAGTCTTGGAAGGTTCTCCCATCTCCATAGAGGAACTCTGGAGCTCTGCCAGAGTGGCCACCGGGTTCTTGGGCACCTCCCTGACCATGGCCCTTCTCCCCCAATTGCTCAGTTTGGCCGGGAGGTTACCTTGGTGGTCTTGGTGGTTCCAAACTTCTTCCATTTAAGAATGGAGGCCACTGTATTCTTGGGGACCTTCAATGCTGCAGAAATGTTTTGGTACCCTTCCCCAGATCTGTGCCTCGACACAATCCTGTCTCGGAGCTCTACAGATAATTCCTTCGACCTCATGGTTTGGTTTTTGCTCGGATACGCACTGTCAACTGTGGGACCTTATATAGAAAGGTGTGTGCCTTTCTAAATCATGTTCAATCAATTGCATTTACCACAGGTGGACTCCAATCAAGTTGTAGAAACATCAAGGATGATCATTGGAAACAGGATGCACCTGACCTCAATTTTGAGTCTCATAGCAAAGGGTCTGAATACTTATGTAACTTGAGGTATTTCTGTTTTTAATTTTTAATAAATTAGCAAAAATTTCCCGAAAACCTGTTTTCACTTTGTCATTATTGGGTATAGTGTGTAGATGGATGAAAAATGAATTTAATCTATTTTAGAATAAGGCTGTCACGTAACAAAATGTTTAAAAAGTCTAGGGGTCTAAATACTTTCCAAAGGCACTGTACAAAGACAGAGGCAGGCTGACTGACAGACAGAGTGAGGGAGCCAGGAAAATAATGTGAAAGAGAGGAAGGCGGGATGGGGAGCAGTACATCCGTGGGAACCAATGTTGGATATAAACTCTGGATTGCTGATGTTATTTATTGGCCAATGAGGGCTTGAAGCCACATATTGGCACTTTCCAGAAACCCCTTCAAAACATTCAACCTCCATCTGCGTACCCCCTCTAGCACCATGGTCAGCACACACTCAAATGTTGTTTTTTTGCCATCATTGTAAGCCTGCCACACACACTATACGATACATTTATTAAACATAAGAATGAGTGTGAGTTGTCTTAACCCGGCTCGTGGGAAGTGACAAAGAGCGCTTAGGAACAGGGCACAAATAATAATAATAAATCAATCATTTTGCTCTTTATTTAACCATTGCAATGCAATGTTGAGTTGTATTTGAGACTCTCTCCATCCTAAATCATTTTCCATACACAGTCTGTGCCTGTATTTAGTTGTCATGCTAGTGAGGGCCGAGAATCCACTCTCACATAGGTACGTGGTTGCAAATGGCATCAGTGTCTTAACAGCGCGATTTTCCAGGGCAGGATACTCAGAGCAGCCCAATCCAGAAATCTGTCAGTGGCTTCTGATTAAATTCAATTTTCACAGAACCGCTTGTTGCAATTTTGATGAGGCTCTCTTGTTCAGATATCGGTAAGTGGACTGGAGGCAGGGCATGAAAGGGATAACGAATCAAGTTATTTGTGTCATCCATTTCGGGAAAGTACCTGCGTAATTGCACACCCAACTCACTCAGGTGCTTCGCTATATCACATTTGACATTGTCCGTAAGCTTCAGTTCATTTGCACACAAAAAAATCACATGTGTGTTGTCCTTGTTAATGCAGACAGAGAAGCGCTCCAACTTCTTAATCATAGCCTCAATTTTGTCCCGCACATTGAATATAGTTGCGGAGAATCCCTGTAATCCTAGATTCAGATCATTCAGGCAAGAAAAACATCACCCAGATAGGCCAGTCGTGTGAGAAACGTCATCATCATGCAAGCGGTCAGACAAGTGAAACTTATGGTCACTAAAGAAAACTTTAAACTAGTCTCTCATTTTAAAAATTAAAAATCAGTACAGATACCAACACATCTTGACCACCAAAGTCCATTTGATGTCACAAAGCCATCCAGTACTTTAAAAATATCCTTTCCTGTTGTCCAGGCGTACAGATGATATCCAGAGAGACAATATCCAGAGCCGCTGAGAAAGCAACAACCACGAAAGACATTGTGACTCCTGGGGAAGTTAACCAGAGACTATCTGATGAACTGACTCTCCAGTAGATGGACCGGCGTTTCCAACAGAGAAGACAATGACATACGGGTGTAAATATATACATTGCAATAATTTTCAAATGAGCAGCCGTTCATGTGCAAAGGATTAGCATTTCAATTAATATAATTATCAACTGTGTGCAGTGAATACATTTAGTCTTTCCCGCTCTTTATCTGCCCCCCACCCCCTTTCCATTGTCTACCAAGCCATCATACTGGTTTAGCCCAATAGGGACTTGTAAATGCATTGTGTTACTAACCAATAATTATATTGTTTGTTATGTAATTCTGTGTGATTTAGTTAGTTAGTAAATAAATAATTAAGCCAATTTGTATATTGCTGATTCATTATGGAGACTAGCGTTCATGCCGATAACCAAGAATTTTACGACGTTTAGGAGGAGACTGACTAAGGTAAAGATTAATAATCATTAATTGAAGACTATTAAAATATTAAATATTAAAATATCTGAAGAGTTATATTCAGGAAATTATAACTGAACATTTTCCCGTGGTGCCCTGACTTCCAAGTTAATGAATGTGTACATGATTAGTTTAATCACAAAATTATTAAACCTAGAGAACTGATTTGATATAAATAAGTCTTCGTATTTAATGATAGTCCAGACACGACACTCACCATATAAGACGCTTCTAGCACCTTCTTAATAATGGTATCTGTTGCTTTTATACATATCTTACTACTCGAAAGTCTTAATTCTCGCTCAAAAAACTCCTGTGGCTTATTTTTCAAATTGGCATGGTTTGTTTCTAAATGTCCGCAAAAGAGTGAAGGTTTCATCGAGTTGTGAGATAGTGTGTTATATGTGCAAAAGTACTATGGCTGAGGAAAGGCACTACTCCCAATATAAGTGAACCCCAAATCAATGTAGTTCTCATCATATTTGCGCCTCTTTGATGGTCCAATGTCCCTGCCTGATGTTCGGTGCTTTTTACGGGGGCAGTAGCTTTTTGGCTGCATCAGATTCACAACTGTCAGAGTCCATGCTAGCTGGGCTTACAACAAATGTAGTACTACCAGTAGAGCTGGTATGTGTCTATGGATGCAGGCCTTACATTTTTTTTAACCATTTATCAATTTTCGAGCAAATGGAATGAGCAGCAGCTACGTCTGGCTACATTCGGACTGTTGGAATTCCCACAACATTGTGTTGTTATTTCGCTGAACACTATATTCAGATTTTATTTTAGGCAATGAAAAGAGGCTACTCAGGAAATAAAAAAAACTCACCCAAATGTATAGCCCCGTTGGAAAATATAAACTCAGCAAAAAAAGAAATATTTTTCAGAACCCTGTCTTTCAAAGATAGTTCGTAAATATCCAAATAACTTTACAGATCTTGGTTGTAAAGGGTTTAAACACTGTTTCCCATGCTTGTTCAATGAACCATAAACAATTAATGAACATGCACCTGTGTAACAGTCGTTAAGACACTAACAGCTTACAGACGGTAGGCAATTAAGGTCACAGTTATGAAACCTTAGGACACTAAAGAGGCCTTTCTACTGACTCTGGAAAAACACTAAAAGAAAGATGCCCAGGGTCCCTGCTCATCAGCGTGAATGTGCCTTAGGCATGGTACAAGGAGGCATGAGGACTGCAGATGTGGCCAGGGCAATAAATCACAATGTCCGTACTGTGAGATGCCTAAGAGAGTACTACAAGGGAGACAGGACGGAGAGCTGATCATCCTCCCAGCGGCAGATTACGTGTAACACTTGCACAGGATCATTACATCCAAACATCACACCAGCGGGACAGGTACAGGATGGCAACAACAACTGCCCGAGTTACACCAGGAACGCACAATCCCTCCATCAGTGCTCAGACTGTCCACAATAGGCTGAGAGAGGCTGGACTGAGGGCTTGTAGGCCTGTTGTAAGGCAGGTCCTCACCAGACATCACCGGCAACAATGTCACCTATGGGCACAAAACCACCGTCGCTGAACCAGACAGGACTTGCAAAAAGTGCTCTTCTCCGATGAGTCACGATATTGTCTCACCAGGGGTGATGGTTGGATTCGTGTTTATTGTCGAAGGAATGAGCGTTACACCGAGGCCTGTACTCTGGAGCGGGATCGATTTTGAGGTGGAAGGTCCGTCATTGTCTGGGGTGGTGTGTCACAGCATCATCGGACTGAGCTTGTTGTCATTGCAGGCAATCTTAACACTGTGCGTTACAGGGAAGACATCCTCCTCCCTCCTGTTGTACCCTCCCTGCAGGCTCATCCTGACATGACCCTCCAGCATGACAATGCCACCAGCCATACTGCTCGTTCTGTGCATGAGTTCCTGCAAGACAGGAATGCCAGTGTTCTGCTATGGCCAGCGAAGAGCCCGGTTCTCAATCCCATTGAGCATGCCTGGGAACTGTTGGATAAGAGGGTGAGGGCTAGGGCCATTTCCCCCAGAAATGTCCCGGAACTTGCAGGTGCCTTGGTGGAAGAGTGGGGTAACATCTCACAGCAAGAACTGGCAAATCTGGTGCAGTCCATGAGGAGGAGATGCACTGCAGTACTTAATGCAGCTGGTGGCCACACCAGATACTGACCGTTACATTTGATTTTGTTCAGGGACACATTCCGTTTCTGTTAGTCACATGTACGTGGAACTTGTTCAGTTTATGTCTCAGTTGTTGAATCTTATGTTCATACAAATATTTACACATGACAATAAACGCAGTTGACAGTGAGAGGATGTTTCTTTTTTTGCTGAGTTTAAATGGACACCAAATGGATTTTTGGTTCCAACCGCCATGTCTTTGTGAGACACAGAGTAGGTGAACAGATGATCACTGCATGTGTGTTTCCCACCGTGAAGCATGGATGAGGAGGTGTGATGGTGTGAGGGTGCTTTGCTGGTGACACTTGTGATTTATTTTGAATTCAAGGCACACTTAACCAGCATGGCTACCACAGCATTCAGGAGCGAGACGCCATCCCATCTAGTTTACACTTAGTGGGACTATCATTTGTTTTTCAACAGGACAATGACTCAACACACCCTCCAGGAGTGTTGGGTCAAATATAAATATAAATATACACACACACACACACATATTTGGATGTGTTTAACACTTTTTTGGTTACTACTTGACTCCATATGTGTTATTTCAAAGTGTTGATGTCTTAACTATTATTCTACATTGTAGAAAATAGTAAAACTAAAGAAAAACCCTGGAATGAGTAGGTGTCCAAACCTTTGACTGGTACTGTATATATAGTGTGTGTGAGAGCATGTGGGCTGAGCAGACATTTAAGAGAGAATACACAAAAAACATAAATCAAATTGCTATGCCTTTTAGGGCTTTTAAACTCCAACTTCTCTCCTGATGTACCAAAAGCCTGTGGATTATGTCTTCGTATATACATTGGAGATAGACTGCCATTTAAGTATTGTGGTCAGATTCTATAGCCGGAGGCAGAGTTGAGATTTGATTCCTGTCTGATCGGAATGCACTGCTTGCGTTTTTTCTCTCAGCCTAGCCGACTGGTCCTGGATCAATTGAATGGACTGGCTGTGGATTTGATCTCTGTTCCTTCAGAATGTTGACTTTGGTAAAATTGTTCCACAGCTTGAAGATTACAGTGCGATGGTATTTAGTGTTCTTCTGTTTCACGGTGATCCTATGGCATCGTTTAGTGATATATCCACGTCAAGCTCCTCCGACATCAGCTTGAGCACGTAGTTGGAAAGGTCCCATTTTTCCTCATCTTCCAGTAAGGACAATCTTCTCATGTTGTTTCGTTTCATTCAGTTTTGCTGCTGGTCAAATTCATCTTCTAAACTTGGTTTCCAGAAGGATAATTTTGTTGTCTTGTTCGTTCATGCGCACGACTTGTATGTGCATGTCTGACATGTCAGACACTACTTTCTTTTTGAGCTAATCTACTTTTTTAACAACAAACTGTGGCATTTTGTTTTGGTGTGCATTGAGAGCATTTTAGCTACATTACACGACCAGCGGTATGTGGACACCTGCTTGTCGAACATCTCATTCCAAAATCATGGGAGTTGGTCCCCCTTCACTGCTATAACTCTTCTGGGAAGGCTTTCCACTAAAGGTTGGAACATTACTGCAGAGACTTGCTTCCATTAAGCCACAAAAGTATTAGTGAGGTCGGGGACTGATGTTGGCCGATTAGGCCTGGCTTGCAGTCGGCGTTCCAATTCAATCCCAAAGGTGTTCGATGGGGTTGAAGTCAGGGCTCTGTGCATGCCAGTCAAGTTCTCCCACACCAATCTCAACAAACCATTTCTGTATGGATCTTTTTTTTGTTGCACGGGGACATTATGCTGAGACAGGAAAGGGTCTTCCCCAAACTGCTGCCAAAGTTAGAAGCACAGAATCGTCTAGAATGTCATTGTATTTTGTAGTGTTAAGATTACCCTTCACTGGAACTAAAGGGCCTAGCCGGAACCAGGAAAAACAGCCCCAGACCATTATTCCTCCTCCACCAAACTTTACAGTTGGCACTATGCATTCGGGCAGGCAGCGTTCTCCTGGCATCCACCAAACACAGATTCGTCCGGACTGACAGGTGGTGAAGCGTGATTAATCTCTCCAGAGCATTTCCAATGCTCCAGAGTCCAATGCCTGTGAACTTTACACCACTCTAGCCAAGGCTTGGCATTGCGCATGGTGATCTTAGGCTTGTGTGCGGCTGCTTGGCCATGGAAGCTCCCGGCGAACAGTTCTTGGGCTGACGTTGCTTCCAGAGGCAGTTTGGAACTCGGTAGTGAGTGTTGCAACCGAGGACAGACGATTTTTGCATGGTACGCGCTTCAGCACTCAACGCTCCCATTCTATGAGCTTGTGTGGCCTACCACTTTGTGGCTGAGCCGTTGTAGACGTTTCCACTTCACAATAACAGCACTTGCTGTTAATCGGGCAGCTCTAGCACTGCAGAAATTTGACAAACTGACTTGTTGGAAAGATGGCATCCTATGACGGTGCCACAATGAACGTCACTGAACTCTTCATTAAGGCCAGTCTACTGCCAATGTTTGTATATGGAGATTGTTTGGCTGTATGCTCAATTTTATACACTGGTCAACAACAGGTGTGGCCGAAATAGCCGAATTCACTAATTTGAAGGGGTGTCCACATACACTATATATACACAAAAGTATGTTTTCCTAGATATCGCTTAGCTGTTCTTTACTCTCGTTTGCATCTCCAAGTTAAACTTGTCTTTTCCTCCGAGGGAAGTCATTGATTCGTGTCGCTGCGCTGCTTTACCAACTGATTGGTTCGCTGTTGTTCATAACTGACCGCTCGCTCTCTCCCAGTTGATTGGGGATATATTGATCTATCAATTTTAGAGGCTTAAATTTAAACTGTTGTCTGGCTTCTACATTTAATCACAGTTTTGTATGTAAAAACTTGACCTACTCATTCCTCAAGCATCCTATCGGTACACGCATGCTCTCGCATTTCTATAGCTTCCTAAATAAAAAATATAATGGTGCGGAAGTGCCAAGATGGAGGCGCCGTGGTGTCAAATCAACGCCCCCTGTCAGTCATCTAGTGAATACATAAATCATTGGTGGGAACTTGTCCAAGTTCCTCACTTAAGAGGAGTGTGTGCTGAGAGACAGGCCTGCTGTCTCACAGTAAGCCACTGCAGTAAGTTGTAGAGAGAGCTGCTCAGACAAATTGACTCCAGATCAGATGGCTGGGTACTGCAGTAAACTGTACAGTACGTCTCCTCAAAGAAACTGACTCCAGATAAGCCTCCACAAGCTCAAACACATAACCATTGTGTTTCAAGTGAAGCAGTGAATAAAATGAGTAGGAATATAGCACTGTTGTAATTGCAGATACAGATCAACAGTAAACAAGGATTTGAAAAGGAGAACGGGGCCCATTATATAACAGCAGCATTATGTAATAGGCTTAAGTTGTGTACGTGTGTCTGTGCCAATATCTGTGTGTCGGTTTGTCTGTGTGTGTGTGTGTGTGTTTTGCGCGGATGTGTGTTGATTATATTCTTGCTTATGCTCCGATGTGCGTATGTGCGGATTTGTATCTGTGTGTGTGAGATAAGATGACGTTCAGTGAGACAGAAAGATTGCAATCAGCTGATGTTATGTAAGCTCTTGTTGCCAGTTTGGCTGAAAAACACAGTTTAAAAAGGTGCTGAGAGTGCTTTTACTAAAAGTGTAGTCCACAGACTAACATTTGAGCTGTGTGTATGGGCTAATATAAACAATCCCAGCCTACCTCTGACATAACAAGTCTTTCCCAAAATAACACCACAGCGTAAAAATGTACTTGGGCACAATCCCCTGGCAAAATAATAACAGTGTACAGTATATGAGGGTGATTCAGGGGTTCAGTACTGCTTCACTGAACCATTCTGACACCTCACTTTGTCTCACACTACAGACTACACCACTCGCAGTGGCACTCCAGTGGTTGGCGCTCGCCATATTGCTGTGAAGCTTTTCCACCAGGCACACAACAGAACATGGACAAAGCACACAACTCAGCATGATAGTGACTAGGGGAACAACCATTTTAGGCTTAAGAGGAGTTGTGTATGGCTTCTCCTGCCAGCAGCACTGAGTCTCTAGTGGAGGAATCGACCCTGCAACAGAGAGAGAAAGAGAGTGTGTGTGTGTATATATGAAAGAGAGAGAGAGAGAGAGAAAATCAGAGAGAACAGACCGATAAAGGGGAGTTATAGGGACACACACACTCACACACTCTTAACCTGCTCAGAGGGATGACTAATTAATGAACCATGATTAAACTCCAGAGTATGTTTCGGGTATAGTCAGGTACAGGTGCCCTCTGTAGGGCCTTTGTTTATTGGTTAGTGCTATTTGGAATCTTTGGGACGTCCCTACCCTAAACATAAGACTTACCCAATCCTAACCTTAACCTTTTACATTTCAACTTCAATGGGGTGACAAAGTTGGGACATCCCAAGGATACCGTTTGGACTTTTCCTTTGTTTATTTGGCTAGTCACTGACATAGCACCACCCATAAGGTTAACTGCTCACACCTCACCTGAGGAAGCATTCTTTTTTTGACCAATCCACTTCCATAATCAACCGTAGTGGCCTATAGTCCACTACACTGCTATCAAACTAAGAAAAGCAAGCAGGACATGATTGTGTTAATCACTGTCTTGAGAAAGAGCCAAGGTTGTTCAATTCACCCATCCCTGCTGGAGACTGTACTAAATGTGCTGCCTTTCACTTGACTCACCTAGGTAAAAACTGACCGACTCAGAGGAGTGTGTGTGTGTGTGTGCGCGCGCGTGTGTGAGTGAGTGAGAGAGACTATGCGTGTGTGATGTATGGGCTCCCCACACGCTGACCTTTGGCTTCTATAGATCATGAGTTCAGAGGCCCCTCTCGTCTTCCTCTATCCTGTTGCAATCGACGGACACGTTGCTAAGGAGTGTGTGTCTGTGTGCGAGAGTGTTTGTGGGAGAAAGGGACGGGAGAGCACGTGCCATGCAAGGCTGATCCATTAGCAGGCCACTTGAGATGCGTTATGTAACACAGCTGTGGCTGCAGTACACCTGCTGGTTCTGTGCTCACTGTGATAAATCTCACACACACTCACACACACACACACACACACAATTCAGAAAGTATTTAGACCCCTTCACCTTTTCCACATTTTGTTACGTTATGGCCTTATTCTAAAATGAATTAAAAACGTTTTTCCCCTCTTATCAATCTACACACAATACCCCCTACATTTCTGCAAAAAATAAAACTGAAATATCACATTTACATACGTTTTCAGACCCTTTACTCAGTACTTTGTTGAAGCACCTTTGGCAGCGATTACAGCCTCGAGTCTTCTTGGGTATGATGCTACAAGCTTGGCACACCTGAATTTGGGGAGTTTCTACCAATCTTCTCTGCAGATCCTCTCAAGGTCTGTCAGTTTGGATGGGGAGTGTTGCTGCACAGCTATTTTCAGGGCTCTCCAGAAACGTTCGATCTGGTTCAAGTCTGGGCACTGGCTGGGCCACTCAAGGACATTCAGAGATTTGTCCCGAAGCCAATCCTGCATCGTCTTGGCTGTGTGCGTAGGGGCGTTGTCCTGTTGGAAGGTGAATCTAAACACTGATCAAGGATCTCTCTGTACTTTGCTCCATTCATCTTTCCCTCAACCCTGACTAGTCTCCCAGTCCCTGCCACTGAAAAACATCCCCACAGCATGATGCTGCCACCACCATGCTTCACCTTAGGGATGTTACCAGGTTTCCTCCAGACGTGACGCTTGGCATTCAGACCAAAGAGTTCAATCTTGGTTACATCAGACAGAGAATCTTGTTTCTCATGGTCTGAGAGTCCTTTAGGTGCCTTTTGGTAAACTCCAAGCGGGTTGTCATGTGCCTTTTACTGAGGAGTGGATTCTGTCTGGCCACTCTACCATAAATGACTGATTGGTGGAGTGCTGCAGAGATGGTTGTCCTTCTGGAAGGTTCTCCCATTTCCACAGAACTCTGGAGCTCTGTCAGAGTGACCATCGGGTTCTTGGTCACCTCCCAAGAACCCATTTAAGGAACCCATTTTCGTTTTGTCATTATGGAGTATTGTGTGTATATTGATGAGGATAAAAAACATGTAATACATTTTAGAATAAGGCTGTAATGTAACAAAATGTGGAAAAAGTCAAAGGGTCTGAATACTTTCCGAATGCACTGTAAGCATGCACACACACACACACACACACACACACACACAACAGCATTCTGCCAATCACAGTGCTTATAGGCCCTACATAAAAAGATTCACCATGTCACCATGCACTAGTACCTTGGACTGACTGGCCGTCAGAAGAGGGCGCATCACTAGTATAAAACATGCAAAAATAGATTCAATTGTCAATTATGTTATGGAAATCTGCATTGTTATACAATCATCCCTGATCTCCCATTATGTCGTAATGTAAATCACCACAATGATGTTTAAATCCATGAACCTCTTGGCAACCATCTAAAACACCTTTTGGTAACCCGTTACTTAAAGCATCCAGCTATAATGCTTTATAACATCTTATAATCATGTATGAGCTTTTATGTTTTATAACAAGGCATATCATATGTTAAAGTATCTCTTTGTTTCAACGTTTGAACAGATTCAAAATCGCTGGTAGTAGTCAGAATCATTATGAGATGATTATAAGTAATTATGAGGGGGATATTCATGCTCATGACAAGCCTAACGATGCATCATAATACCTACCCAATACATACAAGCTCCTCTGTATGGCTTCTTTTCCAGACAGGTTGCAGCACTCATTACATACAGTGAGCTGATGAGTCCACCCTTTATATTACTGTATCACACTACTACAATCCTAGAGGGGAGAAGGTCTGAGTATCACAGTACTACAACCCTAGAGGGGAGAAGGTCTGAGTATCACAGTACTACAACCCTAGAGGGGAGAAGGTTCGAGTATCACAGTACTACAACCCTAGAGGGGAGAAGGTCTGAGTATCACAGTACTACAACCCTAGAGGGGAGAAGGTCTGAGTATCACAGTACTACAACCCTAGAGGGGAGAAGATCTGAGTATCACAGTACTACAACCCTAAAGGGGTGAAGGTCAGAGTATCACAGTACTACAACCCTAAAGGGGTGAAGGTCAGAGTATAATAGTAACAGTCACTAGTTTCTGTGAAACCTGAGAGAAGTACTGCACTGTAGCTTTATAACCAAGTCTGAGAAGATAATTAAAAGGAGAGGAAGAGAGAAGAAAGGGAGACTGGTGCTGGGCAGGGGGAAGGGGGGGGGTGAGGCTCAGTCACGTTTTGGGTGTTTTTTTTCTCTCTTTTTTTGGCTGAGTCTGCTGCAGAGGCTGGGGGTTCACAGTCACACTAGAATACCGTGTCTGGCTGCTGAGGACAAAGATGAGGAGGAGGAACACACACATTGAGAGGCTATGGCTACTGCATACACATACACATGTCAGGACAAACTTAGTGTTTGTGTGTGCAAGGAGTGTGAATTTAACGTTCCAACACGGTTTTCACATTCAGTGTAGGGGCTCAAATATAAAATCCTGACTTATCATTGCATCACCAGTACCTTGGTGATAAAACACACAAGACATGTGTAGAGCATGGAGGTAGCGAATTAACTACCCACCTTGATCATCTGGGCCACGTAGCTCTCGGGGCCAGTGTACTCCGTGGGGTCCTTCACCCTCACCAGAACCAGGAAGTACAGGTAGTGCCACATGTTGTGTTCTGACCTGATGTGCTCCTCAAATGACACGGTCTTGTTGTCAAACTTATCCCTCTCCAACCCTGAGAGAGGTGAAACATTACTTATACACTCTGAAAACAACAATTAACTTTACCGTTCCGTCTTTCTTTGGTGTTCTTAACCATATTTTAGAGCCTCCATCCTGTCTTACTGTATATCTACAGCAAATATTACTGTCTAATATCTACAAGCACAATATAGCTAGTTCGATTTCTTTATAACATTCCAAGACAGTGGAATGGGTATTGCTACCAAAGTTGCAAGATGCAAGGAATTTACTGTAGAATGACACGATTTACTGAATTTTCATCATGATGATACAAAACCCCCCACAGTTTCACACAGAAGGGCAACAAATAAAGCAACAGAACTGTACTATTTGTATTTCTCTGCTATGTACAGTTATGTAGTGCTATGTACAGTTGTGTAGTGCTTTGTACAGTTGTGTAGTGCTTTGTACAGTTATGTAGTGCTATGTACAGTTATGTAGTGCTTTGTACAGTTATGTAGTGCTTTGTACAGTTATGTAGTGCTTTGTACAGTTATGTAGTGCTATGTACAGTTATGTAGTGCTATGTACAGTTATGTAGTGCTATGTACAGTTATGTAGTGCTTTGTACAGTTATGTAGTGCTTTGTACAGTTATGTAGTGCTTTGTACAGTTATGTAGTGCTTTGTACAGTTATGTGGTGCTCTAGTGCTGTATAGTGCCATGTAGTTCTACGTAGTGCTACATAGTGTTATGTAGTGCTATGTGGAGTTATGAAGTGCTATGTAGGGCTGTGTACCCACCACAGATGAAGCAGGTGGTCTTCAGTATCTCCTCCTTCCTCTGCTTCTCGCTCCTCAGGTCGGCGAACGTATCGATGATGACGCCGAAGATGAGGTTGAGGACGATGATGATGACAATAAAGAAGAACAGTAGGTCATACACCACACGGGCCGCAAACAGAGGATCCTGGGTAACGAGAGGACCAGTGAGATATTCATCAGCATCCTCATGAAAAGTTGTATCACTATACACGTCATCATACTCAGCATCCCAATGAATACCATTATCATAAACATGAAAAAGATTTGGCCTTTTGTTTTCTATATTTTTTGTAAAACAAACAGTCAATCTATCCTCCCATCCATCAATTACTGGCTGACTGGTTCATTGATCAACTGATTGATTGTACCAGGTCACTCACGTCTTTGGAAGGCTTCCTCAGCACGTCTCCTACTCCCCCTCCGTTCCTCAGGCCCTGGTTCAGCACCGTCACGATACACATCAGCAGAGTGTCACACACACGCTCTGTCCCATCGTCCTCCTCCACCATCACTGGACATAAAATAGTGTACGAAACTAATGATAAATGTACACAACGGAAGTAGTGTCCCAGATCTTCCTGACAATGAGTGACACGTTTATAATTCAAAAACATTCTGACAAAATTCTAAAACTTGCACAGGTTGAAATCCCTTCACAATAGTAGATGTAGGACTTCAACACAGGATGAAAGGGTTTAAACACATGGGATGATGTGACCCCTCTACGCGACAGAAAAAAATGAGAGGGTGAAAAGAAAAAAGCAAGGGAGAGATTGAGAGGGTGAAACATAGCCAGAGATGGAGGGATAGAAATAGCATAGAGAGAAGTGAGGGGTTAGAACACGTGTAGAGGCCCCTGAAGTGCTTGTGATCCATGGACACACACTGGGCTAGAGAACAAAGATGAGGACGATGAGTCATCCCCTCTGCTTCTCCCTCTCCAGGATGCTGCTTTAACATCCTGCCTCTAACACCCTGTCTCGACACCCTTCCTCAGCGTGGAACCTTCCAGAGGCTAACTGACTAGAGAGAGTAGCCAACACTTCACATTTGCACAGCTCCCTGAACAGGAACACACCTAGAGGGCTACTGAACATGAAGGACTGAGAACTGACTGAACTAGCCACGTTCTGATTAAGAACCACTGTTACAGCACATTGAGTTTGGGGATCCATGTGCAAAATGCTGTTAGATAAAACATTCATGATAAGGACAAGTGGTTGGCAGTTCATATCACATGGCCTCAAAAGAGTGATAGAGGTGATAGGTAGGATAGAAAGTGCTGAAAGAGCAGAGGACCGGATTCAAACCCATGTTCGCTACAGTATATTGTACATATGCTCCAGAGGCAGCGGCTATAGACCACTAAGACCTGCCCAGACCACACACACAGTGTAGCCTAGTGGTTAGAGTGTTGGACTAGTAACCGAAAGGTTGCAAGTTCAAATCCCTGAGCTGACAAGGTACAAATCTGTCGTTCTGCCCCTGAACAGGCAGTTACCCCACTGTTCATAGGCCGTCATTGAAAATAAGAATTTGTTCTTAACTGACTTGCCTTGTTAAATAAAGGTTTTTAAAAAATGGACATGGAGAGTTCTAAAGCCTGCTGCATTGTCAATTATACACAGAGGAAAATACTAATGAGACAAAGGCAGAATACCTTTTAAGGGGGTCATTGTAGAGACTTAGGTGGTGATAATAACTTACTGGTGACAGACGTGGGTAAGTAGTCTGGGCAGCCGTCTTTCAAACACTTGTCGGAGGGAGCTCGGCCATCTTTTAGTGTTTCCAGTTTCCCTAAAAGCAGGAAAATAAGCAAGTCCAACTGAAAACAAAATAATAGGACAGTATACAGAAATAATTTTGCGTAGGTTACGATAGAAAAGACGCTTGAAGTTTCTCATCAATATTTCATAATCTAGAAACGTTATTAAAAAGGTCGCAGAAAAACAAGGAGCAGACATGCCCCTTTTGTCATGGAGAATAGAGCTGTTATCTATTCATACCCAATCATGATAGACTCAACATAAATCACATTAGCAGTAGTTGCGTATCCAGCACATAACAGCAGATGCAGGCCGGTGGCTATGTGTGTTTTAAAATACTGACATTTCAACAGGCCCTTCATATCCTTTTCAACGGTGCTTGACTGTGATAATGAGAGACATGTAGAGTCAAGAGGTCCACACCTGGGCTGGAGAGTCACGACCAGGGACACTTGAGACCATAACAGGAGGTAGGGAAGCTGGTGAGATGAGGCAGGGTGCTCCCCCCCTCCTCTTCACTAATAAAACATAACGTTGTCACAACATTATAAATAGGTTGTGAGAAGGCTGGTTATGACATTGCGCATGTAAACGTGGTCAAAGTAGTCTGGATAGTAGCTCATAATCCAATTAATGGTCTTGTTTGGGATAAGCTGTTCACATGCACCTTTGATATCCTGCTCACGAGTGTCCCGGTCTCCAGAAATAAACAGAATATTCCTAATTGAAGTTCATATGGGTTAAATGGAATAGTAACTGAAATGTGGACACTGACAGTGGGCCTATAACCTCTCACATGTAAAATAATATTAACTCCTGCAGAATTATGCATTTCTTGCAGTGAAATTATACAACAAATATTACATTTTGTCTTGGGAACAGGAGTGGAGAAATATTATTTATTTCATTGAAAATCGAGAAAATGTGAATGCACGTGTAAAGTGTTATCTTTGACATTGTTATGCAAGCAGACAGTATTTCAACCACATACAGTGGGGCAAAAAAAGTATTTAGTCAGCCAACAATTGTGCAAGTTCTCCCACTTAAAAAGACGACAGAGGCCTGTAATTATCATAAGTACACTTCAACTATGAGACAAAATGAGAAAAAAAAATCCAGAAAATCACATTGTAGGATTTTTAATGAATTTATTTGCAAATTATGGTGGAAAATAAGTATTTGGTCACCTACAAACAAGCAAGATTTCTGGCTCTCACAGACCTGTAACTTCTTCTTTAAGAGGCTCCTCTGTCCTCCACTCGTTACCTGTATTAATGGCACCTGTTTGAACTTGTTATCAGTATAAAAGACACCTGTCCACAACCTCAAACAGTCACACTCCAAACTCCACTATGGCCAAGACCAAAGAGCTGTCAAAGGACACCAGAAACAAAATTGTAGACCTGCACCAGGCTGGGAAGACTGAATCTGCAATAGGTAAGCAGCTTGGTTTGAAGAAATCAACTGTGGGAGCATTTATTAGGAAATGGAAGACATACAAGACCACTGATAATCTCCCTCGATCTGGGGCTCCACGCAAGATCTCACCCCGTGGGGTCAAAATGATCACAAAAATCCCAGAACCATACAGGGGGACCTAGTGAATGACCTGCAGAGAGCTGGGACCAAAGTAACAAAGCCTACCATCAGTAACACACTAAGCCGCCAGGGACTCAAATCCTGCAGTGCCAGATGTGTCCCCCTGCTTAAGCCAGTACATGTCCAGGCCCGTCTGAAGTTTGCTAGAGAGCATTTGGATGATCCAGAAGAAGATTGGGAGAATGTCATATGGTCAGATGAAACCAAAATAGAACTTTTTGGTAAAAACTCAACTCGTTGTGTTTGGAGGACAAAGAATGCTGAGTTGCAGCCAAAGAACACCATACCTACTGTGAAGCATGGGGGTGGAAACATCATGCTTTGGGGCTGTTTTTCTGCAAAGGGACCAGGACGACTGATCCGTGTAATTGAAAGAATGAATGGGGCCATGTATCGTGAGATTTTGAGTGAAAACCTCCTTCCATCAGCAAGGGCATTGAATATGAAACGTGGCTGGGTCTTTCAGCATGATAATGATCCCAAACACACCGCCCGGGCAACGAAGGAGTGGCTTCGTAAGAAGCATTTCAAGGTCCTGGAGTGGCCTAGCCAGTCTCCAGATCTCAACCCCATAGAAAATCTTTGGAGGGAGTTGAAAGTCCGTATTGCCCAGCAACAGCTTCAAAACGTCACTGCTCTAGAGGAGATCTGCATGGAGGAATGGGCCAAAATACCAGCAACACTGTGTGAAAACCTTGAAGACTTACAGAAAACGTTTGACCTCTGTCATTGCCAACACAGGGTATATAACACAGTATTGAGATAAACTTTTGTTATTGACCAAATACTTATTTTCCACCATAATTTTCAAATAAATTCATTAAAAATCCTACAATGTGATTTTCTGGATTTTTTTCCCTAATTTTGTCTGTCATAGTTGAAGTGTACCTATGATGAAAATTACAGGCCTCTCTCATCTTTTTAAGTGGGAGAAATTGCACAATTGGTGGCTGACTAAATACTTTTTTGCCCCACTGTATAATATGCACCCAAAACCAACTGAAGACTTATCATAAATGTGTCTCATCATTTTAATTTCCTTAAAACCGGTCAAACTGATGACATTTGGACATTTTGCACAGGAACAATCTTCCCACTGTTTTGGAGTTAGTGTTTTACTCCCCAGTCCCTAAACGAAACAGACAACTTTACTGTTGTTAACTAGATTACTAATGCATTAATTTGATCAATATAAGACATTATTCTGGTGAACACTTTTATTTAGTCTATGGCAAAAAGTTATGACAGAAGAGAAGTTGCATGTATCTAACTATAGTTGACAAAAAATGGCCTACCAAATGTCAGAAATTATAAGCAGAAATGTATCTAAATTAGGGGTGAATGTAGCCTAAGCCAGTAGTCTATAATGTTCAGTACGGAGTATCAGCAAAACAAATTATTATGGAATTATTATGGTGGATGGAACTGTGCAGATATCACTTTAAAAAGTAGGCTGTTTGACAATCAGATGAAAACATCACACAATGGGATGTGTAAAACGGTCTGCAATAAACAACAGTAAATCAGAAGATCAGAATATCCCAGGCATTTTATGCAGGTTTCTCATACCCGGGATACAAACGTTTTCGGGTGACTGAACAGGATATGATGTTTATATGCGTCAACTCGATAATTGAGTATACCGAATAATAATGGGATATTGGTGTGCATGTAAACGTAGCCACTTGTGAGAACGTCTCAAATTGATTGGTCACATATAGTGACTTGGAGACAACTTTGTGACAACCAATTCTGTCTAATAGGGACCATGCCTGGAGCTCGTTTTCTCATAAGAGATTCTAGTATATGCCCATCTCATAACCCTCTCTCTTCATTGCTTCAGATTGTCCCAAACATACATTCTCTTTTCAGGCACATTTCAATAAACCCAAATAATTTATCCATCAAACAGTTTGACCCAAGCTTCAACTATGGCAAATGGACTGTGTGGTATAACACTCACATAAAGAGGTAATATGCATTATAACCCTTGATAAACGGACAAACACGATTTGAGAAAATGAACTGCAATTTAAAGAGCCATGTTGACTGTCTTTTAGCTAGGTCTTTTTCATTTGTCAAAAGTTGCACTAAGAATTGCAGT
The DNA here is from genome assembly GCF_018296145.1 of Oncorhynchus tshawytscha. Taxonomy (NCBI): domain Eukaryota; kingdom Metazoa; phylum Chordata; class Actinopteri; order Salmoniformes; family Salmonidae; genus Oncorhynchus; species Oncorhynchus tshawytscha. Next base: position 37,920,391 of record NC_056447.1, read on the forward strand.
GCCCTCAGACAGCTCAGCCCACAGACAGAGACACAGACACACCCCCACCCCCCAGCCCAGCCGGTTACATAAGAGAGTGCTGCGCTGCACAGCCACTGCTCCAGATTATGCAACAGGTGCACATGTGCTGGCAGGTTCTCTCCCTAAGACTGCCCGAGCGCTGTGCAAGAGCAAGAGCACGTACACACGCCCACACAGACACACTCTCGCATGCATGTACTCATGCTCTGGAAAGCGCTCACACACACATAGCCAAATTGGGAACTGAAAAGGCATAGGCTATTCATTCTGCATGCAAATATGTATTTACATACAGCGCCTTCAGAAAGTATTCTTACCCCTTGATTTACTCCACATGTTTTTCTGTTAAAGACTGAATATTATTATTTTTACATTTAGCCCCCCTCCAAAAAAAATGAAATACAGTGGTGGAAAAATAACCCAAATGAAGCGTTTGAGTTTAGTGAGTGCGCCAGATCAGATGCAGAAGGGATTACCAGGGACGTTCTCTTGATAAGTGTGTGAATTATACAATTTTCCTGTCCTGCTAAGCATTCAAAATGTAACAAGTAATTTTGGGTGTCAGGGAAAATGTATGGAGTAAAAAGTATATGATTTTCTTTAGGAATGTAGAGTAGTAAAAAGTAAAAGTTGTCAAAAATACAAATAGTAAAGTAAAGATCTCCCTTAAAACTACTTAAGTAAAAGTACTTTAAAGTATTCATACCCGAGTCAATATCACCTCTGGCAATGATTACAGCTGTAAGTCTTTCTGGGTAAGAGCTTTGCACACCTGGATAGCACAATATTTGCACATAATATATTTTTTTATTCTTCAATCTCTCAAGTTGGTTGTTGATCATAGCTAGACAGCCATGTTGAAGTCGCCATAGATTTATTAGCCAATTTAAGTCAAATCTTTAACTAGCCCACTCAGGAACATTCAATGCCATCTTGGTAAGCAGCTCTAGTGTATATATGGCCTTGTGTTGAAGGTTATGGTACTGTTGAAAGGTGAATTCATCTTCCAGTATCTGTTGGAAAGCCACTGAACCAGGTTTTCCTCTAGGATTTTGCATGTGCTTACCTCTAGTTTATTTTTATCAAAAAAAACTCCCTAGTCCTTGCCAATGATAAGCATACCCATAACATGATTCTGCCACCATGATTGAAAATACAAAAAGTGGTACTCAGTGATGAGTTGGATTTGCTCCAAACATAATGCTTTGGATTCAGTCCTCCCAGCTGCTGACTGCACTGAGGCTAGGAAACACTGTCACCACCGATAAATCCACGATAATTGAGAATTTCAATAAGCATTTTTCTACTGCTGGCCATGCTTTCCACCTGGCTACCCCTACCCCGGTCAACAGCTCTGCACCCCCCACAGCAACTTGTCCAATTCTCCACCATTTGTCCTTCACCCAAATACAGATAGCTGATGTTCTGAAAGAGTTGCAAAATCTGGACCCCTACAAATCAGCTGGGCTAGACAATCTGGACCCTCTCTAACAGTATCTGCCACAATTGTTGCAACACCTATTACTAGCCTGTTCAACCTCTCTTTCGTATCATCCGAGATCCCCAAAGATTGGAAAGCTGCCGTGGTCATCCTCCTCTTCAAAGGGGGAGACACTCTAGACCCAAACTGTTGCAAACTTAAATCTATTCTACCCTGCCTTTCTAAGGTCTTCGAAAGCCAAGTTAAACAGATCACCGACCATTTCAAATCCCACCGTACCTTCTCCGCTATGCAATCAGGTTTCCGAGCTGGTCATGGGTGCACCTCAGCCATGCTCAAGGTCCTAAACGATATCATAACCGCCATCGATAAGAGACGATACTGCACAGCCGTAGTCATCAACCTGGCCAAGGCTTTCGGCTCTGTCAATCACCGCATTCTTATCGGCAGACTCAACAGCCTTGGTTTCTCAAATGACTGCCTCACCTGGTTCACCAACTACTTCTCAGAGAGAGTTCAGTGTGTCAAATTGAAGGGCCTGTTGTCCGGACCTCTGGCAGTCTCTGGGGGTGCCACAGGGTTCAATTCTCGGGATGACTCTTTTCTCTGTATACATCAATGATGTTGCTCTTGCAGCTGGTGATTCTCTGATCCACCTCTACGCAGACGACACTATTTTGTATACTTCTGGCCCTTCTTTGGACACTGTGTTAACTAACCTGGGGCAGCAGGTAGCCTAGTGGTTAGAGCGTTGGACTAGTAACCGAAAGGTTGCAAGAATGAATCCCAAGATAAAATCTGTCATTCTGCCCTTGAACAAGGCAGTTATAACCCACTGTTCCTAGGCTGTCATTGAAAATACAAATTTGTTCTTAACTGACTTGCCTAGTTAAATGAAGTCAAATAAATAAAACCTCCAGAAGAGCTTCAATGCCATACAACTCTCCTTCCATGGCCTCCAACTGTTCTTAAATGCAAGTAAAATTAAATGCATGCTCTTCAACCAATCGCTGCATGCACCTGCCCGCCTGTCTAGCATCACTACTCTGGACGGTTCTGACTTAGAATATGTGGACAACTACAAATACCCAGGTGTCTGGTTAGACTGTAAACTCTCCTTCCAGACTCACATTAAGCATCTCCAATCCAAAATTATATATAGAATTGGCTTCCTATTTCGCAACAAAGCATCCTTCACTCATGCTTCCAAACATACCCTCATAGAACTGACTATCTGACCGATCCTTGACTTTGGCGATGTCATTTACAAAATAGCCTCCAACACTCTACTCAACAAATTGGATGCAGTCAGTCAATCACAGCCCCATCCGGTGTGTCACCAAAGCCCCATATACAACCCACCACTGCGACCTGTATGCTCTCGTTGGCTGGCACTCGCAACATATTCGTCGACAAACCCACTGGCTCTAGGTCATCTATAAGTCTTTGCTAGGTAAAGCCCCGCCTTATCTCAGCTCACTGGTCACCATAGCACCACCCAACCGTAGCACGCGCTCCAGCAGGTATATTTCACTGGTCATCCCCAAATCCAATTCCTCTTTTGGACGCCTTTCCTTTCAGTTCTCTGCTGCCAATGACTGGAACGAATTGCAAAAATCACTGAAGCTGGAGACTTATATCTCCCTCACTAACTTTAAGCATCAGCTGTCAGAGCAGCTTACAGATCATTGCACCATCGTACCTCATTCCCATATTGTTATTTTTGTTCTCCTTTGCACCCCAGTAATTCTACTTGCACATTCATCTTCTGCACATCAATCACTCCAGTGTTTAATTGCTAAATTGTAATTATTTTGCCACTCTGGCCTATTTATTGCCTTACCTCCCCAATCTTACTACATTAATTTGCAAACACTGCATACAGACTTTTCTATTGTGTTATTGACTGTACATTTGTTTATTCCATGTGTAACTCTGTGTTGTTGTATGTGTCGCACTGCTTTGCTTTATCGTGGCCAGGTCACAGTTGTAAATGAGAACTTGTTCTCAACTGGCCCACCTGGTTAAATAAAGGTGAAATAAAAAATAAAACAAAGTTCATTTCTTGGCACATTGTTTGCAGTTTTACTTTAGTGCCTTATTGAAAACAGGATGTACATTTTGATGGCAATTTGCATATAGTCCAGAATGTTATGAAGAGTGATCAGATGAATTGCAAAGTCCCTCTTTGCCATGCAAATTAACTGAATCCCCAAAAATCATTTCCACTGCATTTCAGCCCTGCCACAAAAGGACCAGCTGACATCATGTCAGTGATTCTCTCGTGGACAAGGCTGGAGATCACTCTGTCATGCTGATTGAGTTCAAATAACAGACTGGAAGCTTCAAAAGGAGGGTGGTGCTTGGAATCATTGTTCTTCATCTGTCAACCATGGTTACCTGCAAGGAAACATGTGCCATCATCATTGCTTTGTACAAAAAGGGCTTCACAGGCAAGGATATTGCTGCCAGTAAGATTACACCTAAATCAACGATTTATCAGATCATCAAGAACTTCTAGGAGAGCTGTGACCTGGCCACGATAAAGCAAAGCAGTGCGATTGGTTCAATTGTTGTGAAGAAGGCTTCAGGGTGCCCAAGAAAGTCCAGCAAGCGCCAGGACCGTCTCCTAAAGTTGATACAGCTGCGGGATCGGGGCACCACCAGTACAGAGCTTGCTCAGGAATGGCAGCAGGCAGGTGTGAGTGCATCTGCACGCATATTGAGGCGAAGACTTTTGGAGGATGGCTTGGTGTCAACAAGGGCAGCAAAGAAGACACTTCTCTCCAGGGAAGACATCAGGGACAGACTGATATTCTGCAAAGGGTACAGGGATTGGACTGCTGAGGACTGGGGTAAAGTCATTTTCTCTGATGAATCCCCTTTACGATTGTTTGGGGCATCCGGAAAAAAGCTTGTCCGGAGAAGACAAGGTGAGTGCTTCCATCAGTCCTGTGTCATGCCAACAGTAAAGCATCCTGAGACCATTCATGTGGTGGGGTTGCTTCTCAGCCAAAGGAGTGGGCTCACTCATAATTTTGCCTAAGAACACAGCCATGAATAAAGAATGGTACCAACACATCCTCTGAGAGCAACTTCTCCCAACCAACCAGGAACAGTTTGGTGACGAACAATGCCTTTTCCAGCATGATGGAGCACCTTGCCATAAGGCAAGTGTGATAACTAAGTGGCTCGGGGAACAAAACATAAATATTTTGGGTCCATGGCCAGGAAACTCCCCAGATCTTAATCCCATTGAGAACTTGTGGTCAATCCTCAAGAGGCGGGTGGACAAAAGAAAACCCACAAACTCTGACAAACTCCAAGCATTGATTATGCAAGATTGGGCTGCCATTAGTCAGAATGTGGCCCAGATGTTAATTGACAGCATGTCAGGGTGGATTGCAGAGGTCTTGAAAAAGAAGGGTCAACACTGCAAAGATTGGCTCTTTGCATCAACTTCATGTAATTGGCAATAAAAGCCTTTGACACTTATTGAATGCTTGTAATTCTACTTCAGTATTCCATAGTAACATCTGACAAAAATATCTAAAGACACAGAGGCAGCAGACCGGTGAAAATGTATATTTGTGTCATTGTCAAAACTTTTGGCCACGACTATGTTTTGAAATATTTCTTCTGTACAGAGCTTCCTTCTTTTCACTCTGCCATTTAGGTTAGTATTGTGGATTAACTACAATGGTGTTGTCATGAAGTTGGCCTGTGGGTGAGGTTTATGACATCCCCCAAAAATACCTTTCTCCCTTTCCTCTCTCTTGACTCTACAATAGGACTACAAAAAGCCTTTGTTAAGCATAGAGAGTCTGGGAACATCAAAAGGTGGGGGGAAAGGAACCATATTTCGGTAATCCAACCAGCTGAAAATATGCGTTGGTACGAAATGAAAATGATGCCAGATCAGTTGACGCATGAGACATTATTACTGATGTTAGGACGACAAACTGTATCTTGGAAAGTCTACACATTATAGTTATCAGATTCAAATGGAATTGTTGTGCAATTTAAATGTTTAAATATGAAACTATTTGTGAAAAGATTAAATGTAATTTAGCTTCTTAATGAGAGAACGGTTTGTCATAGAGTAAAATATGCTCAACTCAGTGGCCCTGCCCATGTGAACAGACAATGGTTATAAACTATGAAACACGCCCTTCTCTCCACTCCTATATGAAGCACTTGACGAAAACATACCTTTGTGTTCCGAGGACGAGGACGACGGTCCCCACGTTGAAAGGGCTCAGATAATAACCTAGCGAAATTAGCATCAAATTTCAACATGAAGATGACGATCAACACACCGAAAGGATGAATTTTGACTATACCAGCAAGAATATAGCATGAGCTAAAAGTATTGCAACTTGGTATGAACGTTTATTCACTCCAGAAGTGATACCTCCTAGCCATTGAGTTAGCAGCGGCCGCTGTAACGTATCCAGTCTACCACACAACGACGATACTACAACGTATTCAGTTCACCACCAGAGACACTATTCAAAGGACAAGGAAGATCTCTGTTGGGCAACATGGTCTTCCATCTATAACCAACCTACTGAAGCGCAGCTTAGAGTAAATATTTATTGCATTTTCCTTTTCCAAATGGGTGGTTATTTAGAATGCATAAGATTCTGTATTTACAATTGCATAGCTTCTCCCTTTGTTCTTCAGTCCTCCCTCGCTTTCATTCAAGCCCAACCCCCTCTCTTTGTGTAACCAGCCGTCATACGTTTTCTTGTAGGACATAATTAGTAATCAATGTATGATCCATTCTGTGTTTATGTAATTCTGTGTGATTATTTAGATATTTAGTAAATAAATTATTAAACCAACGTTTGTATTGCTGATTCAACTTGTTAGCCAGGGTTCGTGAAGATAACCAAGAATTCTACAATGTTCAGATGAGACTGAAATAAGGTGACGATAAATATTGACTGATGTTGACGTGAAAGATTACCAGGTCTTTAAGAGTTTATTTCGGAAGATAACAGCTATATAAACATTATTTTGTGGTGTCCCGACTTTCTAGTTAATTACATTTACATGATTAGCTTAATCGGGTAATATTAATTACAGAGAAATTATTTTATAGAATAGCATGTCATATCACTTAATCCATCATAGGCAAACACACGACAGTGTTAATCCATCTTCAGTTTTCTCCCATCACAGCCATTAAACTCTGCAACTGTTTTAAAGTCTGCATTGGCCTCACGGCAAAAATCGCTGAGCGGTTTCCTTCCTCTCTGGTAACAGAGTTAGGAAGGACACCTATATATTTTTTGTGACTGGGTGTGATGACGTACCATTCAAAGTGTAATTAAAAACTTCACCGTGCTCAAAGGGATATTCAATGTCTGCTTTTTTATTTTATCTACCAATAGGTGCACTTCTTTGCGAGGCATTGGAAAACCTCCCTAGTCTTTGTGGTTGAATCAGTGTCTGAAATTCACAAATTGACTGAGGGACCTTACAGATAAGTGTACGTGTGGGGTACAGAGATGAGGTAGTCATTTAAAAATGTTAAACAGTATTATTGTACACAGAGTGAGTCCATGCAACTTATTGTGTGACTTATTAAAGCACATTTTGACTCCTGAACTTATTTAGGCTTGACTGAAAATGTTTGTTTTTCATTTTTCATTCATTTGTAAAAAAATTATTATAATAATAAATCTACAAAAAAAATCTACAAACACAATTCCATTTGGAATATTATGGGGTGTTGTGTGTAGGCCAGTGACATACAATCTTGATTTAATCCATTTTAAATTCAGGCTATAACAAAATGTGACTAGTTTCAGGAAACTAGGTGTACATCGCACTTCCCAGGAGAGGCATTTGAACATAAACATTTATTTTCTTAACAAAATGCATTTTTTGGCAGAAATGTCTTCTGGAAGCGAAAGAAACACACCTCTATTTAGGCGAGGTGCTGGCTAGCGGAGTGGAACACGTGAAAAATAAAGGAGAGGCGCACACCCTACGAGATCAGATGGATTTTTTACAAATTTTAAAAAATTGTTTATATAGTATCAAAAGACACACACACAGGTTTCTGTAATCATGTGGCCTGATATCATTGGTTCATTCTCATATTAAAATAGCATACAAAAAAACCAAATGTATAGCGTACGATCATAGATAAATAATTTGGCTACACAGGCCTACAAACATTTACAATAGCAAAATCACAATAATCACAAGAATGGCTTCAGATCAAAGTCTACGTTGAGACCGAAGGGAGAAAGGGTCTTGAACTTCTTGGTGACAGGGGGCAGTATTTTCACATCCGGATGAAATGCATGCCCAAATTGAACTGCCTGCTACTCATCCCCAGAAGATAAGATATGCATATTATTAGTAGGATAGTTTGGATAGAAAACACTCTGAAGTTTCTAAAACGGTTTGAATAATGTCTGTGAGTATAACAGAACTTATTTAGCAGGCGATACCCTGAGGACAAACCATTTTTTTACCCAAAAGGTTTTCATTGGGAATCCAGATTTCTAAGGGACCTTCTTGGAGTTCCTATCACTTACACTGGATGTCAACAGTCTTTAGAAATTGGTTGAGGTTATTCCTTTGTGTAATGAAGAAGAACGGCCATCTTGAACGAGGGTCACTTGAAGTGTACTGTTAGATCGAGGTGCGTGACCAGAAAGAATGCTTCAGTTTGTTTACTTCCTGTATTGAACACAGATCATCCAGTCTTCAATTTGATTGATTATTTACGTTAAAAAATACCTAAAGTTGTATTACAAAAGTAATTTGAAATGTTTTAGCAAAGTTTACAGGTAACTTTTGAGATATTTCGTAGTCACGTTGAGCAAGTTGGAACTGGTGTTTTTCTGGATCAAACGCACCAAATAAATGGACATTTTGCATATATATTGACAGAATTAATCGAACAAAAGGACCATTTGTGATGTTTATGGGACATATTGGAGTGCCAACAAAAGAAGCTCAAAGGTAAGGCATGAATTATATTTTTATTTCTGCGTTTTGTGTCGCACCTGCAGGGCTGAAATATGGTTTCTCTCTTGGTTTACAGAGGTGCTATCCTCCGATAATAGCATCGTTTGCTTTCCCCGAAAAGCCTTTTTGAAATCTGACATGTTGGCTGGATTCACAACAAGTGTAGCTTTAATTTTCTATCTTGCATGTGTGATTTAACCTCTTGAGCTTATGGCTCAATACTGCCCCCGTTGGAGGAAGTGCGTGCCCATAGTAAACTGAAAATATTTTTTTCCAAAATTGCTAATATATGCATATAATAATAATTATTGAATAGAAAACACTCTAAAGTTTCTAAAACCGTTTAAATTATGTCTGTATGTAAAGCAGAACTCTCAGGGCAGCCTTTCTCCCAAACTCTCTCTTGTCAAGAGAAAAGTTGGGTCAACTTTGACGTCATCGCCCCCACCCTTCCCAGGCAGCTACCGATCTGGGAACAGTATGTATTTGTTCAGCGCGATGTCTGCTTTCAATTGGCACGTTCATTGTTTGAATTTCGCGCTCCCTCATCCTTTGGCGGGCGAAAATGCCCGGTTCACTCTCACATACATGCACTCTAGGCCGATTTGGGGAACGTTCTTTTCCAATAGACACCAGTTGAAGCCGGTTCGTTTGTTTGCGATTATCATTGTTTTACATGATAAAAACATCATTTTGCTCGATTCTGCACTTAGTTTGACCAGTTTAGTCGACATATAATATGTAATTTTGAAGATTTGATGCGCAAGAGTGCGGGACCAGAAGGAGAAGTTATTTTGGGTGCATTTCAGCTGAAGCTGTTAGCATATGCTAATACAAAGACGCACAACTTGAAACCAAACGATGTATTGGGTAAGTATGACTCCTTCTACGTCTTCTGATCGAAGAACATCAAAGGTAAGGGAATATTTATGTGGTTATTTTGGGTTTCTGTGGACTCCAAACGTAGAGGAGACACTGCTAATATCTGAGCGCCGACTCATAGCATAGACTAGTGAACGAATTCTGTAACGTTAAAAATAAATGTAACACAGCGGTTGTATTAAGAAGAAGTGTATCTTTGTAACTATATGTAGAACATGTATATTTAGTCATGTTTATTGCTTGTTATCTGATGTTATCTGTCGGAGCTATCATAATTTCTCCGGACATTTTGAGTAGCATTTTTTGAAATGTCGTCATTGTAAACAGAGATTTATGGATATTAATGGCATATTATTGAAAAAAAAAAATGTACTGTGTAACATGTAATATTACTGTCATCTGATGAAGATTTTCAAAAGGTTAGTGAATTATTTATTTTTTAATCCTACTTTTAAATTTTATATTTTCTGGGACAAAATGGCCGCCGCTTGCCTTTTGTTTCGGTGGTGGTCTAATATAAATGTGTGCTATGTTTTCGCCGTAAAACATTTTAGAAATCTGACTTGCTGGGTAGATGAACAAGGTGTTTATCTTTCATTTGAGCTATTGGACTTGTGTAGGTGTGGAGGTTAAATATTTCTAAGAATATTTTTCGCATTTTGCGTTATGCTAATGAGCTTGAGCCGTAGTCACGATCCCGGATCCGGGATGGGTAGCATCAAGAGGTTAATGAAAGTTTGATTTTTATAGTAATTTATTTGAATTTGGTGCTCTGCATTTCCCCTGGCTTTTGGCCAGGTGGGATGCTAGCATCTCACATATCCCAGAGAGGTTAAATTAAAGATCCAGGCAGCCTCTCATTTTAACAATACATTATCGAGATCACCCCCTCTCCTAGGGAGGGTGACATGTTCGATGCCAATATAACGTAGAAACGAAATCGAGTGGTGTGCTTCCAAAAAGTGGTCCGCAACTGGGTAAGTTGAGTTTTTGCACCTTATGGTGCTACGATGCTCCGAAATTCGTACTTTTAATTCGTGCTTTGTTTTAATGTGACTAGTTTCAGGAAACTAGGCGTATGTCGCACTTCACAGGAGAGGCATTTGAATGTAAACATTTTTTTAACCTAAATTCATTTTTTGGCAGAAATGTGAACTTTGGAACATGTGAACTTTCATGTAACTTAATAAGAAACTTGTATGCCATCTGTAAATACGAATAAAATGGTTAAATTACGAGCCCAGTTGGTTGTCTCCGGGTTACATCTTCAAACTAAGGGCAACCATGACATCCGTGACAGAGAGGGAGAAGTGTTCATCCATGTATATGGGTAAGAGTCTAGCTAGCTACACTTTCAGATATTATACATATCTAATTTGTCAGAAAATCATTTTCATTGCAAGTTAAAGTGTACTGTTAGCTGGCTGGCTCGCACGCTAACGTTACGTGTATGATCTGTTTAGTAATATTATTAGTGTCTCAGAAATCCATTGCATTGCTAATTATACGGTCATCTGTACATGTCTAGACAATAGTCACCCATCCACTTAGCTAGATGTGGCTGAGGGGTAAATACATTTTTTATTTGATATAGTGTGTATTTTACCAGAGATGGTAATGTGAAGAAAAACATGAAGTGCACCAAAGTCAGATTAGGATATAGGCCAAGGACCAGATAAAGCATATTTTTTCTAATACTTACACCACTTTTAGTCTTGAAATATTTGGTTGTTTACTACACTACCTTACTCATGCTGTTTAGCACTTGGCCTCACATGCAAATCCTTAAAGAGATGGGTGGGGCTAAGGCGTAAGAGGGTGTGAAAGACACTGAATGGGTGAAGACAAAGAAGAGCTCTCCAGTAGGTATACCGAAACATTCAAGGACTATTTTCGCAAAAGTGGGGTTCCAACTTTATCAACTTTCAAAGCAGAATTACTCCCCTTACTCCTCACCTGCAGTGTATGACATACCATTTGCTAGCTCTGAGATTACTTTTATCCAATGTAAAAAACACCATTTCAAATTTAGCTAAATAGAGCCGGTCGGTCACAAATGTGGAAAAAGTCAATGGGTGTGAATACTTTCTGAAGGCACTGTATAAGCAAGCGCGCACAAACATGCAAGCACAGACAGTCAGTCAACCAAGACAGAGAACAGGTTTATCGAAAACCTTTAGTCTAGTAAACTAGTAATGTATAGTAAACATGTGTTTACTAGTTTTCAATGACAATTCCACATAGCTGTTGTGACAAAAACAAAAAGTCCATCCTACTGCTCAGTCTATCCTGTCTAACCTAATGCTTACTGCAGTGACAAATCAAAACATCAACCTTCTTCAGTTTCAACAGGCGACATCACTAAAATCGATGCTCTTTACTCTCCAACCCCTTTCCACTAATAATTCGCAGAGCGTCTGTGAAGAGAGAGCAGCATGTAATGATAAAGGAGCCATCTGTCTCATTAAATACTGTCTGGTGATAACTATGATAACCAGTAGGGCTGGGCAATATGGGCAAAAACTCATTTCTCAATTTTTTTCAAAATTATGGGCAAATCATGATATACACTACACAGCCAACAGTATGTGGACACCCATTCAAATTAGTGGATTTGACTATTCCAGTCACACCTGTTGCTGACATGAGTATAAAATTGAGCACACACCCATGCATTCTCCATAGACAAACACTTGCAGTAGAATGGCCCGTACTGAAGAGCTCAGCCACCTTTCCAAGAAGTCAGTTTGTTAAATTTCTGCCCTGCTAGAGTTGCCCGGTCAACTGTAAGTGCTGTTATTGTTTAGTGGAAACATCTAGGAGAAACAACAGCTCAACCACAAAGTGATAGTCCACACAAGCTCACAGAAGCTCACAGAGCGGGACCGCTGAAGTGCGTAACGTGTAAAAATGGTCTGCCCTCAGTTGCAACACTCACTACCGAGTTTCAAACTGCCGGGGTGGTGTAAAGTTCACCACCATTGGAATTGCGTTCTCTGGAGTGATGAATCACGCTTCACCCTCAAAGTCAGATGGACAAATCTGGACGTGGAGGATGTCAGGAGAACGCTACCTGCCCGAATGCATAGTGCCAACTGTAAATTTTGGTGGAGGAGGAATAATGGTCTGGGGCTGTTTTTCATGATTCGGTCTAGGCCCCATAGTTCCACTGAAGGGAAATCTTAATGCGGCAGCATACAATAGCATTCTAGGTGATTCTGTGCTTCTAACTTTGTGGCAACAGTTTGGAGAAGGCCCTTTCCTGTTTCAGCATGACAACGCCCCAGTGCACAAAGCAAGGTCCATACAGAAATGGTTTGTCGAGATCGGTGTGGGAGAACTGGACTGGCCTGCACAGAGAACAGAGCACTGACCTCAACAACATCAAACACCTTTGGGATGAATTGGAACGCCGACTGCAAGCCAGGCCTAATCGCCCAACATCAGTCCCTGACCTCACTAATGCTCTTTTGGCTGAATGGAAATCCCTGCAGCAATGACCCAACATCTAGTAGAAAGCCTTCCCAGAAGAGTGGAGGCTATTATAGCAGCAAGGGGGGAACCAACTCCATATTAATGCCCATGATTTTGGAATGAGATGTTCGACGAGCAGGTGTCCTCATACTTTTGGTCATGTAGTGTAGATCTAATAAATGTTTAAAGTTTACCCTAAATAAGTTTTGTTGTACAATTGAAGGTCAAATAACACTACATTTAAAACAGTCAGCAATAATCAAATGAATTCAGGGCTTGTGAAGTTACTGTACCTCGGCTGAATATATGTCTTCCACAACCATAAGACATTCACATTTTAGTCATTTAGCAGATGCTCTTATCCAGAGAATTACAGGAGTAATTTCGGGTTAAGTGCTTTGCTCAGGGCACATCAACAGATTTGTCATACCTAGTCAGCTCTTACTGGCCCAACTCTCTTAACGGCTAGGTTAAATAGTTGTACCTTTTTTTTTTTTGCAATAATCACAGATCTGGCTTTCAGGTCTGTCTATAAAAATAACATTTTTGTTAAAAATTTGACCAGAACCATGCAAAATGCACATTCACTAATAAAGCAGCATGCATTAAAGAAAATTAACACCGATCTCATAAACAATCTCTCAAACACAAGCCCATGTGCTAGTGAGTAGCCATCTCTAATATTTATATTTCAAGTTTAGCCAAGTTGGATCTATTTGCTAGCTAACAAGGTAAAAAGAGTTGAATTGTTATGAACACACCATCCTGTCCTTCTCCAACTGTTTGAACAGCATGCTAGCCTGTCCACTTTGTTCAGAGGTTGAATTCAAGTGACCTACCTTATTTATCAGAATGAGAACGAGTTGGCAATTCCTTATATAATTGTTTTATGCTTATTGCATGTTTATAAAACACAGACTAAACAGCCAGTATAACAATCTTTAGCTAGTGATACGTGTGCAACAAACAAGCCATTATTTTTCCAGAATGAATGTTCATTAACACATCCATTTTAGTAGTGTCTGCGCCGCTCGGAATTTGAGGACTTGAAACATAAACAGGGTATGGTTCAAATGTTTAACTTCTCCTCTATTACAGTAAAATAATGTCTCCATGTGTTTCGGTGTCCATATGACCGATTTTGTTGGACCAAACCTCAAATGCAAATAGCTAAACCATTTGTCAGAGTGGGCTTGGGTGTGTATGTAAACCAGAGAAAGATGAGAAGCAAGAGGTTTCACTCTTGCCAAAATCTGTCCAAAATAAGCCTAATGCTTTTATATGCGCTTATTTAAGAGGGAAGGCAGCCTTGTCACCTGCCTTTGGGCACAGGCTTGTCACCTGCCTTCCCGCCTTTGGGACAACAACTCCTATTGTTAGTGCAGAGACATGAGCATCTCGTCATTATATACAGATATCTGGTGTAAATGGGAAGGTACACACAGCACAGAAGGAGCAGACGAGACCTAAAAGATAACAAGCGGACATAAACGCTCATAGAAATGAAAAATACAAAAAACCTTGATTCTGCGATAGACATTTGGATTAATATGCAAAAATCACACAGCCCTACTACCCAGTGGGCAAAATTAATTGCAATGATGTCATTATTAGATAGTGGTCAGATTGTATACTGGCTGTATGAGGAAGTTCTTACGATCGAGGGCCATAGAATTGGCCAGTCAGGTGTGGGTATTGAAGGGCAACGGTTAGGTGTGGGTGGGTGGCAGGACTAATGGGGAGACTATGTGGCCACAATCCAGTGTAAGAGGTGATTGGGAGCAACATCAGAGATCATGTATCTTATACTGAGCAGTGACCATATCCGCAATCAGCAGGACAGGCTGAGTAGGGTGGGGTAGTGTGGGGGAGCAGGGGGTGACAGAGCAGAGTAAATGGGCAGAGACCTAGGGTAGTAAAGGGGTTGAGGAACATTGGGTACTAGTACTAATTGAACTGGGGTAAAAGTGCAGAGACCTAGGGTAGGGTATAGGGGCAAAGGTAGTGAGTAGGTGGTGACTGTGGTTTATAGTGCAGACACCTAGGATAGAGTACAGGGTTCTGGGCTGAAGACAAGGGGATGTCTGTGGGTACTGACCTGGCAGACGTTGCACGTCCATGAGGAAGTCATCCTTGAGGAAGAGGAAGCCCACGATGGAGAAGAGGTATACCAGAATGAGGGCCAGCACAGCCGTGAGGACGATGGAGCGCCCATTACGTGTCACGCTCTTAATCACGTTCAGCAGGGTCTCCTCACGGTTCAGCAGATCAAAAAGCTGAGGGGGACAGACACACAGTCAGACAAATGCAGACACAGGGACACACGTGGGCACAAACAGCTTTAGGAGAGCTGTAAAGGCACCAGACATCACATAGCTTCCGAACAGCAACAGCAAAAGAAGGAGATGATGTGGCTTTCTGCAAATGCAGCTGTGTCTGAAAAACCTGGTTCAAGTGGGGGAACAAGGAGACCATGGAGCTAAATGATGAAACCACACTATAACCACCTGCCGGGAACACATGGCACCAAGAAAGGTCCAGACATAATCAACATCACTGTTAAACGTCGATTTTATGTTTTCCGCATGATAACCAAGTACTTTCAAGTTAAATTAATCCAGTTCATTGAATTGAATGGATATTTAAAATTATAAATGAGCAATAATAATATAAAGTTCTTGTATTTTTTAAAGTTAAATGGTGAAGTGTTGCAGCGATTGTTTTCACTAACCAGGAAGCTGTAGAAGAACTCATGGACAAAGAGGCCCAGCATACAGACGATGATGTAGCCCACGTGGTAGAGGAAGGGCATGTCCATGACCACTGCCTTGTAGCCCCGCGTGAATGTCCCCTGGTTGCCCACGAAGCTCACCAGGAACACTATCTTATTTAGGAGCTGGAGAGAGGAGAGGAAAGAGGACTGAAAGATGGCTTCAATAGAAGATGATGCTGAAATTACAAAACAGGAGTTGTTAGTATTACACTGTACATTTCCTTAAAACTATTTTGTCTGTATTTGACTTTGCTGTACTTACATTGGCGGCCCCCAGTAGCAGCAGGGTCGGGCCCAGGCCCAGTGTGTAAATAGAGCGCAGTATGACAGAGACCAGGAAGGGCCGGACACTCCCTGGTTTGGGCAGGATGAAGAGCATGGCGGTGCACACCACCAACGCCACCCACAGCAGAATGGACACAAAGGGGGGCAGGATGCCTGGGGAAGGAGTAAACAAACAAACAAACAACAAATACAGATGAAGACATTCACACTGTTCAGAGATTTGGCATTTGAAGCCTTTGGGTTCATGTATTATGCAACAGAGCAGAGTGCTTCATTATAGCCTAGTCCCAGATCTGTTTGTGCCGTATTGCCAGTTGGGGACAAGCCTATAGCTAAGTGGCAACTGCCAACTGGCAAGACCGCACAAACAGATCTGGGACCAGTCTAGCACTTGGCACAACACTCTAGGTTCTCTGCCTCTCGAGAGCCAGTCACAACAGGCAACAGTGGGGAATGTCAAACAATGGCCCAAAGGGAAGACTGGTGATATCCAAACCACTGATCTCATGCATCTCATAAACACTGTTGCCTTAGCACATGAACCAACATTAACTGTGATTATCACGCACATGATCATGCAGAATTCGACATACAAGATTGGGACTTTCCTTCTGTGCTTAACTTTTTGAACATGATCTACCTTTAGATGTCTCTATTACTATCATGAAATGAGAAGTCATGTTTCCAGCCACCATCCAGGCTTCAGTCTTCACCGAAGATAAACAGCTTAACTCACTAGTGGATTCCAGAGCCACTTGGGACCCTTTGGGAATTACTGGGACGTGCTCATTAGGCATCAACCGGAAGAAAACAGGTAGGGACCAAAAACAGGTAGGGAATAACTGATCCAATAAGAAACGCTTGCTTTCGTTTTTTTTTTTGCTACCATGTGCCCTAAGGGACAGGTAAAAAAAAAAGTGCCCTCCCCAACGTAAAAAATATTTTCACATGACCCTTCTCTTGTACTGTAAACCCTGTAGCAACCCTGTGTTTTAAACATGGATATCAACTTTACGACTTCAGCATGATTTTGCCATGCAGGGCTAACAGGCCAGAATTTTGAGGATTTGCTGACCACCACGGACGAGCTCACTCTCCCTGCCTGTTTCATTACACTACAGTCAGACCCGGCTACAGACAATGATCAGCTGGGGGGAAATCTGATTTTCACAATTTGATGCAATATTAAACAAAAAGGCACGAGGAGCCCTTAGCCGTGGTATATTCACCATATACCACAAACCCCAGAGGTGCCTTATTGCTATTATAAAATGGTTACCAACCAAAATAAATATTTTGTCATACCTGTGGTCTGATATACCACGGCTGTCAGCCAAATAAGCATTCAGGGTTCGAACCACCCAGTTTATAATTATATATGCAACAAATTTTCCACCAACAGGTTTCTGTGCCAATGCACCACACACAACCAATAATCAACACAACTGCATACCGATTACCGACTTCGAGCGCTTATCATAATGGTTTGCGTTTTCAACAACACAATCAAGTAGCGAATCGAAATCTAAAAAAATAAATCAAAATGCATCCCTCCCTACTCAGCATCGATTGTTTGGTTTGACAATCTCCAAATGTCACTATTTTTGGTGTTTCTCTTTCCATTAATCGAATGGCAGTTGCACAGTTTGGATGTTGGAATTATAGTAGAGTGGATGAACATGCACAGATAGCCTACAGGAGACTTTAAGTAGTATAATCAGATTAAAATATTGTGACTAGTTGTGTTAATGCCACACACAAAAGGTAATACATTTAAAAAGTTAAATTACAAATATTTAGGCTATATTGAAGCGTTAGGGTTTAGGTCGAGGAATGGCTGCTCGTGTTAAGCTTTCCTGAATAACTGGGCCTGCTGGGAGCATAGGCCTGTGGCCAGGATGATTTGGGATAATGATGATCGGCAACAGACAGCGCTCCAGTATCAGAAGTAAAAATACAGCCAGACTGGCCTGCTACTGTGCCTTTCTATAAACTGTTGAGAGTAGACCCACTACTATTCCAAATGGAATGAATGGAATCAAACATTCAAATAACAGTGCTTTTGCGCCATTATTCAAATGACATTTTCACTGCAGTTTACAGCCTAGAGTAGAACTGTGATCACGAGAAAAAAATGATGCAATGATTCATTGGATTGTGGTGTTGTAGGCTAGTCTAGGTAGGATCCTTTTATTGTCCCTAAAACCAGATCAATAGGGGAGCTTTTTGAGCTGCGTGTCTTCGCTGTTCTTTCATTTACAATGAAGCACCTGGCCTCCACTGCCGATCAGTTATTCCTCTATCTTGTAGATTTATATAGAAAATGGTGACTCGTTTCAGGAAACTATGCGTAAGTCGTGCTTCAATACTTCACAGGACAGTCATTTGAACAAAACCTTTTTTTTATTTTATTAAAATGCGTTTTTTTTGTGGCAGAATTGCCTTGTGAACTTTCATGTGCCTTAATAACAAACTTGCATGCCATCTGTAAAATTGTTAAATTACGAGCCTAGTTGGTTTAGCCATGGAAAAAATACCGAAATCTTCCTGCAAGCCATGACTGGCTAAGATAATGAGTGGGCTGGACATGCCGATAGAGGAGTTCGGTTTGGTCTGCCATGTAGCACGCTTCAGTTTATAATATGAACTGGTCAGTATGTGTTGTAATAAATGTAATACTTTCTAACACAGCTTTTTTTTTAAGACCTCACGTAGTACAACTGCATAAAGTGTTGCTCTCCAATTTCTGAAGGACTGAGTTTTGAAATTGTGTAATTCGAGTATGATAGCTAAGGAGATGGAGAGAATTCTGGTGTTTGACTGCAAATATTCAGATGGAGTCGAAAAGAACACACACAGAAGGCTCCGGATCACATTTTCAAACTATGGGCAACCATGACATTCGTGACAGAGAGGGAGAAGCGTCCATTCATGTATACGGGTAAGAGAGTCTACATTTTTAGATATTTCACATTACTAATTTTGTCAGAAAGTAATTTTCATTTCAAGTTAAAGTGTACTGTTAACTAACTAGCTAAAGTTAAAAGGCTGGCTAGCTAGCTAACGTTGTGTGTATGATCTGTATGGTAATATTATTCATATCTCAGAGCTATTTGGATTTCTAGTTTAAGCCTAATGTTAGCTAGCTAACATTGAACCTGTTTGGTTAGCTACCTTCAGATTCATGCAGGGTAGTAACGTTATGAGTAGGGATTATGGGTCATTGTTTAGCTAGCTAGATACATGTCTAAACAAAAGACTGCACCATGCAAGTAACTATTTCAATAGAATGTTTGTTGTCACTTCAACAACTTTCAATACACATAGCTGGTAAATTCGCTGAGAATAACTGACGAATTTACGAATGCTCAACACACGTTGAATATGGTTGGTGTCAGATAAATTTGGCAAAAAAAGCATAATTACATTATTGCCAGCAGCACAGTTGCAGTCACCAACGTTCTGGATAACATAAAAACAGCCTAACTAGCTCTGTTAGAGCGAGTAAAATGGTCAGAGTGAGCTGTTCTCTCATTTGTGTCTGGAAGTAGCTAGCAAGCTAGCCAACATTAGCCAGTTAGCTTGGGTGCTTGACTGCTGCTGTTCGGTCAGAATGCTCGGATCAATCCTACTTTTCAGCCAGAGCGTTCAGTGTGCGCTCTGAACGCTCCGAGAACAAAACGCTCTGAATTTTTCGAATGGCCAATCTGGCAACGCTCTGAGCTTTCGAACACCCAGAGCACACTCAGACACTCCAGATTAAATTTACAAACATCCGTAGTATAAACCAGCATTTAGTCTTGAAAAACTTTGGCTGTTTAGTACATAGCCTCACATGTGAATCCTTAAAGAGATGGGTGGGGCTAAAGCTTAAAAGGGTGTGAACGATGCTGAATGTGTGCAGACAAAGAAGGGCTCTCCAGTAGTAGTACCAAAACATTCAAGGGCTATTTTTTCAAAAGTGAGGTTACAAGTTTATTAACTCTCAAAGCAGGATTTACTTTCCTATTGTTCCTCAACTGTATGATATACAATTTTATAGCACCGAGTCTTGTTTATCCAATGTAAAAAACACCATTTCCAATTTTGCTACATAAAGACCGAATCGAGCCGGTCGGTCACAATTTAATTATTTTATGTTTGGTATGATTAACCAATTACAGGTCTAGACACACAATCCAACTACCACTATGGATAAAGGGCAGGATAGACAGTCGACTGGTAGATTATATTGACCAGTGGTATAGTAAGCGTGCAGAAAAGCATAGTGAATAAGGGAAGTACAAAAATACCTTGAAAGGCGAGGCACATGCAAGCAGATGAAGACATTATATAACTGTCTCAAACTGTCTCTAATGAGTAAGAACTTGCAGTAGCACATCTCACCTTCATCTCCGTCATCTCCAAAGGGGTAGAAGAGAGCCACGGCCACGTTGACTAGAACGGCTAGGTAGAAAGAGATGCTTCCCCAGAGAGAGATGTGCCGAGAGAACCAGAACAGAGCCAGGTTATCTATAGTGACACGGGACAACTGGTTAATGTCCCTGTATCACAATGTAGCCATTATTTCACCACCAGAAATGTTCATCGGTGTAAAACTTTTTATCTTACTGCGTATCTTCTTCTGCCAGCGCATCTCATTATAGAGGTCATCAAACTGCGTGAAGAAGTCGTTGACCTTGCTGCCCTGGTCATCCCTCTCGGTTGTAGTGAACACGCGCGTCTTGGACTCCTCTGTCAGGTACTCACAGATGTTGGGCACTGGAAACACTATCTGCTCCATGGTGCGGTCGTGACGCACAATCTGACGAAAGAACATGATATGATACCCCTAAGACCAAGAACAAAAGTAGCTGTACTTTCAGGGGTATAGCTAATTGAAATGCATTCCAGGTGACTATGAAGCTGGTTTACAGAATGCCAAGAGTGTGCAAAGCTGTCATCAAGACATTAAATTAAATTGTACCTTTATTTAACTAGGCAAGTCAGTTAAGAACAAATTCTTATTTTCAATGATGGCCTAGTGGGTTAACTGCCTGTTCAGGGGCAGAACGACAGCTCGGGGATTCGAACTTGCAACCTTTCGGTTACTAGTCCAACGCTCTAACCACTAGGCAACCCTGCCACCCCAGAATAGCCTAGTGAAGAAACTACGTGATTCTATGTGTTATTTCATAGTTTTGATGTCTTCACTAATATTCTACATTGTAGAAAATATGGCCAATATACCATGGCTAAGGACTGCTCTTATTCACGGTGCAATGCAGTTTGCCTGGATACAGCCAGTGGCCATATACCACAAACCCCAGAGCAAAAAAAAAGCGCAGAAGAGGCCTGTAGCTTTCCAGCGAGCAAAATTGGATGATTTGGTGTCATTACAACCAAAAACTGGTTGAAATAAAAATCATGACCTAATTTCAACCAGTTTTTGCCACTGGGTTGAGATAATAGAATGAAGACTGTCTGGGTGAGGTCTACCTCTATCTGAGCGGTGTGGTTGGCATAGTAGCCAAGGGCGTCGCCTCCCTCCGTGTCATCGTTCAGCAGCAGCCCCGCCGCTAGCGGCCTCAAGCTCTGCTGCAGGAACTTGCTGTGTCTGGCTAGCTGGAACACACAAAGTACAGCCAATTAGTCAACACTAGGTACTTCCACTATTACAGATCTGTCATCGATAATAAAATGTGGAATGGGTTTGTAACCCAATCCATTTCAACTAGAGGTCGACCAATTAATCGGAATGGCCGATTAATTAGGGCCGATTTCAAGTTTTCATAAGAATCGGAAATCGGTATTTTGGCAATTTTTATTTTATTTTTAACACCTTTATTTAATATTTATTTAACTAGGCAAGTCAGTTAAGAACACATTCTTATTTTCAATGACAGCCTAGGAACGGTGGGTTAACTGCCTCGTTCAGGGGCAGAAAGACGGATTTTCACCTTGTCAGCTCGGGGGATTGCAACCTTACAGTTAACTAGTCCAACGCAATAACGACCTGCCTCTCTCTCGTTGCACTCCACAAGGAGACTGCCTGTTACGCAAATGCAGTAAGCCAAGGTAAGTTGCTAGCTAGCATTAAACTTATCATATAAAAAAAATCTATCAATCATAATCAATAGTTAACTACACATGGTTGATGATATTACTAGATATTATCTAGTGTGTCCTGTGTTGCATATAATCTGACTGAGCATACAAGCATCTAAGTATCTGACTGAGCGGTGGTAGGCAGAAGCAGGCGCGTAAACATTCATTCAAACAGCACTTTAGTGCGTTTTGCCAGCAGCTCTTCGTTGTGCGTCAAGCATTGCGCTGTTTAGGACTTCAAACCTATCAACTCCCGAGATGAGGCTGGTGTGACCGAAGTGAAATGGCTGGCTAGTTAGCGCACGCTAATAGCATTTCATACTTCAGTCGCTCTGAGCCTTGGGGTGGTTGTTTCCCTTGCTCTGCATGGGTAACGCTGCTTCGATGTGGTGGCTGTTGTCGTTGTGTTGCTGGTTCGAGCCCAGGGAGGAGCGAGGAGAGGGATGGAGGCTATACTGTTACACTGGCAATACTAAAGTGCCTATAAGAACATCCAATAGTCAAAGGTTAATGAAATACAAATGGTATAGAGGGAAATAGTCCTATAATCACTATAACCTAAAACTTCTTACCTGGGAATATTGAAGACTCATGTTAAAAGGAACCACCAGCTTTCATATGTTCTCATGTTCTGAGCAAGGAACTGAAATGTTAGCTTTCTTACGTAGCACATATTGCACTTTTACGTTCTTCTCCAACACTTTGTTTTTGCATTATTTAAACCATATTGAATTTTTCATTTTTCATTATCTACTTGATGCTAAATTGATTTTATTGATGTATGATATTAAGTTAAAATAAGTGTTAATTCAGTATTGTTGTAATTGTCATTATAACAAATATATTTTTAAAAATGTATTTATTACTATTATATATATTTTTTAAATCGGTATCGGCTTTTTTGGTTCTTTCAATAATAGTTATCGGCGTTGAAAAATCATAATCGGTCGACCTCTAATTTCAACACCTAATTTAACTTATAAACATTCACATTTGAGTCATTTAGCAGATGCTGAGGAGGAGGTGCGAGAGGGGGGGGGGTGCTGTGGGATTATTTAGGATACTATTTGAAGAGGTAGGGTTTCAGATGTTTTTCGATGTTGGGTAGGAGCTTGTTACAAAACAGAAAAGAGCTTTGACTGGGCTGAGCGTTAAGCTGCCCTCCCGTAGGTGTGGGAGGGCCAGGAGACCAGAGGTGGCAGAACGGAGTACTCAGGTTGGGGTGTAGGGTTTTAGCATAGCCTGTAATAAGTATATTGAGAGGATATGTATGTGTGTGTGTGACATGCACATGAGTGTGCATGGGCATGCTACTGCGGGAGAGTAACAAAGACCGTCTGATTGTCAAGGACAGACACATGAGGTGTAGAGAGACAGTCCTTACAATGAAACAGACCAGTGAGAGATCATTGCCATTCAGTGAGGCATTCTGATGTCAATCACCAAGCAGAGACATCATCCCCTAAACCATCTGCTCAATACCAAGTCTGTTGTTGACAATGTACTACTTCTCCTCTCTATCCAGTGATGAATGTCTGTCTGCCTGCCTATACCTCTTTCTGTGGTGATAAACATCAGCGAGGGAGACAAATTATACACTTGTCGGCGGACTCTTTCTTCCATCAGGTGAGATGGGGGTGATTCTCAGCTGACTATTTTAGACAGCACACAGCAAACTGGGAACATTCCCAGAACATAAGCTAAGAGCCCCATTAAGTTATAGATAAAACCCTATCTAACATTAGGATGATATCTTGAAAACACACACATATGTACAGTGCAATCAGAAATAATTCAGACCCCTTCGCTTTTTCCACATTTTGTTCCAGCCTTACTCTAAAATGGAATGAATAAAATGTATTTCCTCCTCAATCTACACACAATACCCCAAAATGACAAAGCGAAAACAGGTTTAGACATGTTTGCAAATGTGTTACAAAAAGAAGAAGAATACCTTATTTACAAAAGTATTCAGACCCTTTGCTATGAGACTCGAAATTGGAGCTCAGGTGCATCCTGTTTCCATTGATCACCCTTGAGATGTTTCTACAACTTGATTGGAGTCCACCTGATGGGAAATTCAATTGACTGGACATAACTTAAGGTCCCACAGTTGACAGCGCATGTCAGAGCAAAAACCAAGCCATGAGGTTAAAGGAATTGTTCGTAGAGCTCCGAGAGAGTATTGTGTCGAGGCACAGATCTGGGGAAGGGTACCAAACCATTTCTGCAGCATTGAAGGTCCCCAATAACAAAGTGGCCTACACTCTTAAATGGAAGAAGTTTGGAACCACCAAGACTCTTCCTAGAGCTGGCCCGCCCAGCCAATCAGAGCAAACGGGGGAAAAGAGACTTGGTCAGGGAGGTGACCAAGAACCCAATGGTCACTCTGGCAGAGCTCCTCTCTAGAGATGGGAGAAACTTCCAGAAGGACAACCATCTCTGCAGTACTCCACTAGTAAGGCCTTTATGGTACAGTGGCCAGACGGAAGCCAATCCTCAGTAAAAGGCACATGACAGGCCACTTGGAGTTTGCTAAAAAGGCACCTTAAAGGATTCTTTAGACCATGAGAAACAAGATTCTCTGGTCTGATGAAACCAAGATTGTCCTCTTTGGTCTGAGTGCCAAGCGTCACGTCTGGAGGAATCCTGGAAACATCATTAAGGTGAAGCATGGTAGTGGCAGCGTCATGCTGTAGGGATGTTTTTCAGCGGCAGGGACTGGGAGACTAGTCATGGGTTGAGGGAAAGATGAACGGAGCAAAGTACAGAGAGATCGTTGATGAAAACCTGCTCCGGAGCACTCAGGACCTCAGATTGGGGTGAAGATTCACCTTCCGACAGGACAACGACGCTAAGCACACAGCCAAGACAGCGCAGGAGTGACTTCGGGACATGTCTCTGAATGTCCTCGAGAGGCTCAGTCCGAGCCAGGACTTGAACCCAATTGAACATCTCTGGAGAGTCCTGAAAATAGGTGTGCAGCAATGCTCCCCATCCAACTTGACAGAGCTTGAGAGGATCTGCAGAGAAGTATGGGAGAAACTCCACAAATGCAGGCGTGCCAAGCTTGAAGCCTCTTACGCAATATCTTACCCAATATTTTTATTGTATTTTACCTTCATTTAACGAGGCAGGTCAGTTAAGAACAAATTCTTATTTACAATGATGGCCGACCTTGTCAGCTCGGGTATTCGATCCAGCAACCTTTCGGTTACTGGCCCAGCACTCTAACAACTAAGCTACCTGCCGCCCCAAGAAGACTCAAGGCTGTAATCGCTTCCGAATATGCTTCAAAAAAGTACAGAATACTTATGTAAATGTAATATTTTTGCTTTTTTCTACATTTTCTAACATTTCTAAAAACCTGTTTTTGCTTTGTCATTATGGGGTAATGTGTGAAGCTTGATGAGGACATTTGTATTTTTCATCCATTTTAGAATAAGGCTGTAACATAACAAAATGTAGAAAAAGTAAATGGGTCTGAATACTTTCCAAATGCACTGTATTTGTTTATCTATGTATGTACAGTACCAGTGGTTGTGAGAATGCTAAGTGTGTGCAAAGCTGTCATCAAGGCAAAGTGTGGCTACTTTGAATAATCTCAAATATAAAATATATTTACACTTTTTTGGTTACCACATGATTCCATGTGTTATTTCATAGTTTTAATGTCTTCACTACTATTCTACAATGTAGAAAAATAGTACAAATAAAGAAAAACCCTTGAATGAGGTAGATGTGTCCAAATTTTTGACTGGTACTGTACATACATACATACATACAGTTGAAGTCGGAAGTTTACATACACTTAGGTTGGAGTGATTAAAACTCGTTTTTCTACCACTCCACACATTTCTTGTTAACAACTATAGTTTTGGCATGTCGGTTATGACATCTACTTTGTGCATGACACAAGTCATTATTACAACAATTGTTTACAGACAGATTATTTCACTTATAATTCACTGTCACAATTCCAGTGGGTCAGAAGTTGACATACGCTAAGTTGACTGTGCCTTTAAACAGCTTGGGAAATTCCAGAAATTGATGTCATGGCATAGACGCTTCGGATTGGCTAATTTACATAATTTGAGTCAATTGGAGGTGTACCTGTTGATGGATTTCACGGCCTACCTTCAAACTCCGTGCCTCTTTGCTTGACATCATGGGAAAATCAAAAGAAATCAGACAAGACCTCAGAAAATAAATTGTAGACCACCACAAGTCTGGTTCATCCTTGGGAGAAATTTCCAAATGCCTGAAGGTACCACGTTCATCTGTACAAACAATAGTACGCAAGTATAAACACCATGGGACCACGGAGACATCATACCGCTCAGGAAGGAGATGCGATCTGTCTCCTAGAGATAAACGTACTTTGGTGCGAAAAGTGCAAATCAATCCCAGAACAACAGCAAAGGACCTTGTGAAGATGCTGGAGGAAACAGATTCAAAAGCATCTATATCCACAGTAAAATGAGTCCTATATCGACATAACCTGAAAGGCCGCTCAGCAAGGAAGAAGCCACTGCTCCAAAAACGCCATAAAAAAGCCAGACTACAGTTTGCAACTGCACATGGGGACAAAGGGGGCAATGCTGGGGGCAATGCTACCAAATCCTAATTGAGTGTATGTAAACTTCTGACCCACTGGGAATGTGATGAAAGAAATAAAAGTTTAAATAAATCATTCTCTCTACTATTATTCTGACATTTCACATTCTTAAAATAAAGTGGTGATCCTAACTGACCTAAGACAGGGAATTTTTACTAGGATTAAATGTCAGGGATTGTGAAAACTGAGTTTAAATATAGTTGGCTAAGGTGTATGTATGTAAACTTCTGACTTCAACTGTACACACTGGTGGAAAAAGACAATTTCATCCATTTTAGAATAAGTTTGTAAAGAACCAAAAATGTGGAAAAAGCCAAGGCGTCTGAATACTATACACAAACAGCGCATTTGGAAAGTTTTTTTTTTTTTTTTTTTTTTTTTACATTGTGGGAACTTTCACATAACCTATTTTGGTTTGCTGGGCGGATGCTCAGAAGTGTGGTGACTTTTACTGATAAACAGGAGCAATAGCTAAAAGGGAATGCTTGGGTTATGTGTGTTATGTGTGTGTATATGAATGCTTGAGGCAGGTGTGTGGTATGTAATGTATGTACATTTGCACATGTGGGGTTACATGATGGTGTTGACCGTGTGTGTGCAAACTTCTGTATGTGCTCATGTGTGATTGGTGTTATTTTGAAAGTGCAAACAGCCAGCCCCAGAGAGCTCGGTGGTCATGATGAAACCAGTCCGTTGGTGGGACAGAAATACCCTGTCTGACACTCTATTTTGGGTGAAAGACAGAAGTGAAAACCCACTAGACCTGGTCTTTCTGACTCAACACAGGAACCATTTC
The DNA here is from genome assembly GCF_018296145.1 of Oncorhynchus tshawytscha. Taxonomy (NCBI): domain Eukaryota; kingdom Metazoa; phylum Chordata; class Actinopteri; order Salmoniformes; family Salmonidae; genus Oncorhynchus; species Oncorhynchus tshawytscha. The sequence goes on from NC_056447.1 coordinate 37,947,761, forward strand.
TTCCATTGCAAGTTACATCCATTATCACCTGCTGAAATCACACAAAACAAGCCTATATGAACACACCTACAGACATGAATCATTAGACTCACCTGGCGGTGTAGTAAGAGTGTGACACAGGCGAATGATACAGTATGTGAATTACCGTCTTTTTCTGTGCCACTGACTTTGCCTTTGTCATTTGGCCCTTATTAAAGTATTAATACGCAGGTGCACAAATTCTCTCCCACACACACACTCAATCATGCTTGTTATAACACACGTCATGGGGTTACCTGGTGGGCCAGGATGTAGATGTTGTGTCCTACGTCTTTTGGTTTGATCTGGTCTCCTATAGAGTTCTCCTCAGCTTCACTCTCCAGGCCCTGGGCATATGCCTCCTTCATCACATCCACCTGGAACACACGTTGTCAGTAAAGTGTGTACTTGTGTGTGTGTGTGTGTGTGTGTGTGTGGATTCACTCACCAGCTCCATGGGCCTCATCTTGTAAAGGATCTTCTCTGCGTTCTCGCTGTCATGGCGACTCTCCATGATTGCCAGCAGCAGCTTGGAGGCGTTGTTCTAGCACAGAGAGACCACGACACATGACCATCACATCCTAACCCACTCCACAATCTGTTACCCGGCAGAAACTGACTTCAAAATCAGTACTATACGAAGGCAGAGACCAACCGTGTTGAGCCCCACCTGTTAAACATACACTACCATTCAAAAGTTTGGGGTCACTTAGAAATGTCCTTGTTTTTTTTTTATTTCTCTAGGGTAGGGGCCAGCATTCGGAATTTTGGATGAAAAGCATGCCCAAATTAAACAGCCTGCTACTCGGGCCCAGAAGATATGATATGCATATAACTGGTAGATTTGGATAGAAAACACTCTAAAGTTTCCAAAACTGTTAAAATAGTGTCTGAGTATAACAGAACTGATTTGGCAGGCAACAACCTGAGAAAAATCCCTAACCCTAACCCTATTGTTTTTTCTTTTTGTAGTTTTCTATTCAATGCCATTACAGTATCCATTGACTTAGGACTCAAATAGCAGTTCCTATGCCTTCCACTAGATGTCAACAGTCTTTAGAAATGGTTTCAGGCTTGTATTCTGATAAATGAGGGAGTACGACCAGTCTGAGTGAGTGGACCCTGAAGGGTCACAGAGCTTTTTCATGCGCAATCCCGAGAGAGTGCCTTTATTGTTTACCTTTTATATTGACCAGTTGAAATATTATAGATCATTTAGGCTAAAAACAACCTGAGGATTTAATATAAACATCATTTGACATGTTTCTATGAACTTTACAGATACCATTTGGATTTTTTGTCTGCCTGTTTTGACTGCGTTTGAGCCTGTGGATTACTGAAGAAAACTGAAGTTTTTGGATATAAAGAGACTATACATTTATTGTGTAAATGAATATCTTCGGAGTGCAACCATATGAAGATCATCAAAGTGTAGGGAATAATTCTCTCTCTATTTCTGAGTTGTGTAACTCTTCTGCTTGGCTGTTACCTTTTGTAATGATTTGTCTGCTGGGCTATGTTCTCAAATAATCGTACGGTATGCTTTTGCCGTAAAGCATTTTTAAAAATCTGACACCGTGGTTGGATTCACGAGAAGTTCATCTTTAAACCTATGTAAAATATGTTTTGTTTTCTGAATTTTTATAATGAGTATTTCTGTATTTGAATTTGGCGCTCTGCAATCTCACTGGATGTTGGCCAGGTGGGACACTAGCGTCCCACATACCCTAGAGAGGTCCAAGAAAAATATTTTTTTTGTCCATTAAAATAACATAAAATTGATCAGAAAAACAGTGTAGACATTGTTAATGTTGTAAATGACTATTGTAGCTAGAAACAGCTGATTTTTTAAATGGAATATCTACATAGGGGTACAGAGGCCCATTATCAGCAACCATCACTCCTGTGTTCCAATGGCACGTTGTGTCAGCTAATCCAAAAAAATCTGCTAGCTAAAGAGCCAAGAACTTGAGAGGAACGTATATCTTCCTCAAGGAAGACTATCCTGAAGCCGTGCGCCAGAAGAGGAAAGAACTGATCCTAGCCATAAAAGCTGCCAGAGCATGTGGGGACATTACTTACATCTGCTATGACAGGCTTCCGCTATGATAGGCTTGGCTCTTCCCAGAAGAGCCAAGCCTATGGGTTCGTAGCTTCAACCCTGTAGCACACACACACGCCAATTGATTAATAAACTGCTGGATGTATATTTTTTTATATTGCTTTGTTTGCTGTTCTTGCTCTTTTCAGTATTATGTCTATCTCTGATAAACTACCCAGGAGAGGGATGAAAATATCCAAAATGAATATATGTAGCCTTAGAAATAAGGTTAATGAAATCATTAACTTGCTAACATCAGATAACTTCCATATATTAGCCATTTCTGAGACTCACTTAGATAATTAATTTGATGATACATCAGTAGCAATACAGTGATATAACATCTATAGAAGAGACAAATGCTTATGGGGGAGGTGTTGCTGTATATATTCAGAGCCATATCCCTGTAATGCTTAGAGAAGATCTTATGTCAAGTGTTATTGAAGTGTTGTGGTTGCAGGTTCACTTGACACATCTAAAGCCTTTTCTTTTGGGATGTTGCTATGAGCCAACAAGTGCTAACCGTCAGCATCTAAATAATATGTGTGAAATGCTTGATAGTCTATGTGATGTCAGAGAGGTCTACTTTCATGGGGACCTGAATATTGACTGGTTTTCATCAAGCGGTCTGCTTAAGAGGAAGCTTTTTACTGTAACCAGTGCCTGTAATCTGGTTCAGGTTATTAGTCAACCTACCAGGGTGTTTACAAACACTACAGGAACAAGATCATCCACATGTATCGATCACATTTTTACTAATGCTGTAGAACTTTGTTCTAAAGCTGTGTCTGTACCCATTGGGTGCAGTGATCACAATATAGTGGCAAAATCTAGGAAAGCCGGTGACTCATCTGGATGATGTTAAAAATATTTGTTGGTCTGATGTGATTAACGAGGAGCATCAAGACGCTGCACTTGATGAATTTATGAAATTGCTTATTCCAATTATTGATAAACATGAACCTGTTAATTAAGAAACTGACTGTTAGAACTGTTAAGGCCCCATGGATTGACGAGGAACTGAAAAAACTGTATGGTTGAAAGAGATATGGCAAAGGGAGTGGCTAATAAGTCTGGCTGCACATCTGGCTTATTTACTGCAAATTTAGAAATGATCTGATGAAACTCATCAAAAAAAAAAGAAGAAACTTTATTATGAAGCCAAGATCAATGATATAAAGAAAGGTGGAAAAACACTTGAGTACTTTAAATTAAATTGTGGGCAGAAAGATAAATTCACCTCAATCTTTCATCGAATCAGATGGCTTATTAATCAGAAAACCATTTGATGTTGCCAATTATTTTATTTATTATTTTGTTGGCAAAGTGGGCAAACTTGGGCAGGAAATGCCAACAACAAACAGTGAGCAATTGTATTCATGCATAAAAAACAAATAATGAAAGAAAAGCATTGCAAGTTTTAATTTTGTATAGTTAGTGTGGGAGAGGTGGAAAAAGTATTGTTATCGATCAATAATATCAAACCTCCTGGCATTGACAACTTAGATGGAAAGCTACTAGGATGGTAGCTGACTCTATAGCCACTCCTATCTGTCATATTTTTAATCTGAGCCTAGAGGAAAGTCTTTGTCCTCAGGCCTGGAGGGAAGCCAAAGTAATTCCACTACCCAAGAGTGGTAAAGCGGCCTTTACTGGTTCTAACAGTAGACCTATAAGCTTGCCGACAGCTCTTAGCAAACTGTTGGAAAAAATCGTATTTGACCAAATACAATGCTATTTCTCTGTAAACAAATGAACAACAGACTTTCAGTATGCTTATAGAGAAGGGCACTCAACACGTACTGCATTAACACAAATGACTGATGATTGGTTGAAAGTTACCGATAATAAGAAGATTGTGGGAGCTGTACTGTTAGATTTCAGTGAAGCCTTGATATTATTGACCATAACCTGTTGTTGAAAAAAAAAAACGTATGTGATACTTATGTGCTTTTCAACCTCTGCCATAATGTGGATTCAGAGTTTTCTTTAATGGAAGCTTTTCTAATGTCAAACATGTAAAGTGTGGTGTACCGCAGGGCAGCTCTCTAGGCCCTCTACTCTATTCTATTTTTACCAAAGACCTGCGACTGGAATTAAACAAAGCAGGTGTGTCCATGTATGCTGATGATTCAACCATATACACATCAGCAACCACAGCTAATGAAGTCACTGAAACCCTTATAGAGTTGCAGTCTGTTTTGGAATAGGTGGCCAGTAATAAACCGGTCCTGAACATCTAAAACTAAGAGCAGTGTATTTGGTACAAATCATTCCTTAAGTGCTAGACCTCAGCTGAATCTGGTTATGAATGGTGTGGCTGTTGAACAAGTTCAGGGGACTAAATTACCTGACGTTACCTTAGATTGTAAACTGTCATAGTCAAAACATATAGATTCAATGGTTGTAAAGATGTGGAGAGGTCTAGCCGTAATAAAGAGATGCTCTACTTTTTTGACACCACACTCCAAAAAGCAAGTTCTGCAGGCTCTAGTTCTGTCTAATCTTTATTATTGTCCAGTCATGTGGTCCAGTGCTGCAAGGAAAGACCTAGTTAAGCTGCAGCTGGCCCAGAACAGAGTGGAACGTTTTGATCTTAATTGTAATCAGAGGGCTGATATAAAGACTATGCATGCCAGTCTCTCTTGGCCAAGAGTTGAGGAGAGACTGACTACATCACTTTTTATTTTGTATTAATGTGTTGAAAATCCCAAAGTGTTTGTATAGTCAACTTACACACAGCTCCGACACACGCACTTATCCCACCAGACATGCCAACAGGGGTCTTCTCACAAGCCCCACATCCAGAACAAATTCAAGAAAGTGTACAGTATTATATAGAGCCCTTATTGCATGGAACTTCCTTCCATCTCATATTGCTAAAATAAACAGCAAACCCGGTTTTAAAAAAAACTGATAAAACACCTCGTGGCACAACGACTCTCCCTTATTTGACCTAGATAGTTTGTGTGTATGCACTGATATGTAGACTACATGTGCCTTTTAAAAGTGTTTATGTAGTCCTGTCCTTGAGCTGTTCTTGTTTCATGTTTTATGTGGACCCCAGGAAGAGTAGCTAATGGGGATCCTAATAAAATACCAAATACCAAAATCACTAGCCTGCTATTCAGTGGAGTGGATGTGTGGTCGAAGTCTGGGTATAAGGGTCTCTTTTCCAAGTTTAAAAGGATAAACATTCAACATTGGCCATGCTGTCAATCCAGCATGACTTCTGCCTCATTCAAGACAACTGGAAACTCAGGGGGAAAAAAACTAGCTCTGACTGGTAAAATACATTTTGATTGGTCATACGGAATTCCAAGTCGGGGAACTGTCCTCTTTCTAGAGCTATGACCTGAAGATAACGGACTTCATAATTCTACCTTGTAGATTCTACCTTGTAGATTCTACCTTGTAGATTCTACCTATACCACCCCCCCCGAGTTCCCAATTGTCTTGAAAGCGCCATAAATCTAGAGAATGCCAGACTTTGAAGTCAAAGCTAGGTGACAGAATCTGCCCACGAAGGACCGCCGCACAGCACAAGGTGAGTCCAAAAATGTCTTGTATGCTGCTGCATGAATGATGTAATACGCCAGGGAGATATGTATACCGTGGCTAAGAAAGTAATACTAAGTGTATGTTGTATAAAAAGCTGTTAGTAGCCCATGTGCCTCACCGTAATAATTTGGTACCTTTCCCCCCTCATAACTTAGCCTACTGTTCTGACTTAGTGGTGTTTGAGAGAAATGTCATCATCGAATATGGTAAGAGCTTTCATTGTCTGCTTATATGCCCCCTTCATTTATCATACAGTTCTGCCTTGGTGTACAGGGAGAATACTGTAAGAACGGCCCATGTTCTGAATTCTGTCGCTGTACATTTCAAAAGTAGTAGTTATATTGACTACGTCTGTCCTAGCTCGCTCAGTAATGTCTTAAATCGAAATTACAGATTGCCTCTTATCCGCTCGTCGTCCCCTTATGCCATATAGTTTGAACGTCTCCATTGTCAGTAGAAACCACATTTGTTTAAGCAAGTCAGCCATATCAGCTGTCTTTTTAAAAGGCAGTAAATGAGATTGCCAGACAATGCTCCGCTGATAGCCAGGTGTAGCAGTAGTAGGGTTTTGGGACTGCTGTTCGGACTCTGCTGTTGGGACAGCTTTATGTAGGCTCTAACAGTTTGTGGGCACCATTATAGCGCAATTCATGTATTGTTTAGTGGCTTTCCTGGCATTTATCAACATTTTGGGGGGAGTTTGCCCCCAAAATGTACATGCTAAAACCACCACTGCACTGAGGAAAGACATTTGTTACCTATGAAAGAAAGGAGGAAAGAAGTTCAGTGCATTCGTCCCTCACATCTCAGCAGATATTGTAAGGCCATAACACAAGGACAAATGGGTCTTTTAACAAGAAACTGATTCTGAAATGATTGCCATGATAACATCGTGTGTGTGCAGTATGAATGGCCCACTAATATAGGGCTAGATGGGATAACCTATACAGTATTCATCTAGGTATAATGAACTATTCTCTGCAGCTTATCCAGCTGTTGATATAGGGCTCTCGTAGGGGGGGTGAATGTGTATGGAGAGGTATGCTAACCTTGAGTTCTAGCACCAGGTCCATTCGATTCTTCCCCAAGGGGTTGATGGAGTTGACTATCAGAGCTATGATGATGTCGATTCCGTTGGACTCGTGCTTGGCTATACAGGACTGGGACAACAAGAGGTTAGTTAGTGAGCAGGAAAACACTTTAAAATGAAAACAACTTTCCATTGGAGATATAATAGTGGAACTAAAATTGGCAATATTTAAATAGGCAGTTCTAATGACAACACCCAACACCCTCGACAATAAGCTAAAACTTCAAGAAAAGTGAACTATCCCTTTAATTAAGATGTTTTAGAATCAATTAGACAATACTGTTGTCAGTCTAGCAGTATTGTAGGCCAAATGTGTAACGTCCCAACCACTTTATAAATTGACATGATTCACATCTTACTGAACAACCCCACATATTTGCTGTCAATGGTTTTCATGGCGAAGCTTGAACCACAAAATCAAATGCATCTTTGATGGTAACTTAAGCACAACAACATTATAGTTTTCTGGTGTAACTGGTGGGTGACCCCAGGCCAAGAGGAAATCCTTGTGGTACAACGGTGACATATCGTATAATTTGGGTTTCCTAATCTCAGGCAGGGATACCTCATCACGAGAACGTGATTCCACCTCCGCTACACTGGCACAGTAATGGGGTGACCTGGTAGGTAGTGGTGGTCCCCTACCTGGTTCTCGTGGCAAGGCCCCTGGCAGTACTCGGTGATTGTCTCCAGGGTCTGCCGGACAAGGTCCACGTTGCCCTCATTGATGTAGAGGCCCAACAGACCCAGGCCTCCCGTGGTGCTGCCACACATGATGTCCAGGAACTGCAGAGTCTCACACACTAGGTTGTAGTTGGTCTTGTTGTTCTGGTTCCGCAGGAAGTTCTGGATTCAGGGTGGAACCAGGAGGGGAAGAATGGTGGTTAATATTCATAGAATACTAGTATGGCATCCTATCTGAGTGTGAGCACAACTGATCTGGGTTTATAGGAGGGTGTGTCAAAATAAAGGTCATGAAGTTCAGCTTGTGGTTAGAGGAACTGTGATCTCCCAATACAGTGCCCATATGCTGAGGATCAAGAAGAGGTTTATTCAATTTAATTCAATACCTGCAGGTTCCTGTTGTGGTTCTCACAGAGCAGCTGGAGGTATCGCAGGATAGGCTTCATGATGGTGATGGCCGGGCTCATCTGGGTCTCTTCCTCTCTCTCCTCGCCCCCTCCCCCGGGCCCATCACCGGCCTGGCCGTCCAGCACCTCCAGGTCTGTGTCCAGATCCTTCCGGAAGGAGACAAAGGCCTTGGAGGTGGCTGAGGACGCCTCCTTCAACTGGCCACGCATGTTGTCTTTCATGTGAAGGGAAGAGTCTTTCACTTGAGGAGGAGAAGAGGAAGGGGTGGGTCACTGAAGGGTTGCACAATTCTGGAAACAATTCTAAACATCCTCAGAATTTCTGGAAAACCTGTGAATTTCTGCTGACTAGGGTTGGAGGGTGATTTACTTTCAAGTCAGACAATTTCACAGTGGAATTAAAATTCATGATATGAAAATGTTGCATTATTTTTTCGATCATGTAACCACTTGAATATCAATTCCTTTCCTGATATTACTGTATTGAAATTAAATGGACCCCAACCCTGCTACTCAGTGTGAGCCAATCCATTCCCATGATTGAAAAACAATGTTTCCCCCTCAGTCAAATTGATAGCAAAACTGATATGAAATCTTATCAATCGAAACAACCACTTTTCTGTAATAATTACTAAATGACTGTGACCCCTCTGACAACGGGTTAACTGTGTAGTAAGCGTTTTGGTGTATCAAAACAACACGTCTGGGTACAATGGTCCTTTGATAGACTTAGTGCTGTGGCCCCTGACATGTGACTGCAGGCATGGGGGCGAAACAGGAAGAGAGAACCACAGAATCACTCCACAGTGTTCTGAGGTCAGTGAAACTACAGGGGAAACCACACAGATTTACACTGTTTTTACTGTAGTCACATTGGTAGTTGAATGGGTTAATGACCTCGGCCCAGAGAGATCGACTGGGGCCTAAGGTATAATGATGTCAGCAGAGAGAGAAATGTGAGCGACCTTTCACCTTATGAGTCACTATACCTATGTATACAAAGGATGGGGTTTTAAACCTTTGAATGAAGATGCATATACTACACTGTATTATTGTATATTACACAGATGCACTACAAATGTGCATTTGAATAACAGCAAATATACATTATAGGCCTATTATCTGTATGTCTGTATTGAGAGCCAGTTTCCCATCATCTCCATGGCGACCTGTAGGCTCATGTTCAGAGCTGACCCCTCATGGCCATTATGACTCAGCAGCTTTAGAACTTAAATCCCTCTTCACCTCTCATCCTCCCACATTTCCCCCCACACTATTTAACTGTCTCTACCTTCCACACCACACTTCAGTCTGTGGAGTCTATGTAGATTTTACAATATCTGCTACATCACAGACTTGGTCTGGACTTGTTCTCCCATGAAACAAGGGGAAGGCCAGTAAGTAGGGGAAAGACTGCAGCTCCAGAACTGAATGAATATGAATCAAACTAACTTTATTTAGATTTTCCCCACTAACAGTATACAGTCCAGTCCAAATTTATTGGCACCCTTGATAAAGATTAGCAAAAAAGTCTGTATAAAATAAATACAAATACTAAGCTATATTGTATGCAAAAAAAATTTGCAAATATATTTTAAACTAATACAATTGCTCAGAGAAATATATTTAGTATAAGTAAGATTTGTTTTACTCTAAAAAGATAGGGGTCAAAATGATTGGCACCCCGGTTTTCAATACTCCAGCACCCAACTGACTGTACATCAAAACAGAGAGAGATAAATACAGATGCCTGATGGAACCAAATACGAGGTATGGAGGAGAGGATCATAGAAACAGAATGACTAGAATGGCCAAAGACCCTCAGACCTCGGCAATTTGACAGTACACTCACGAGGACCCTCAATATGGCTGCCGTCCCACCCATCATGCAACATTGACTTGAATGAGAATGTCTGTTCTAGTCATTCTATTTCTATGGAGACAAAGAACATACCTGTTTTCCTGAGCCGGATGCCACTGTGACTGACGTCGACGTCCTCCTCTCTCTTCCTGCAGGTGCTGACCTCGAACATGTTGACGGACACAGTGGCCCGGATCTCTTGCTGGGCCAGACGCATGCGGTCATAGAACACCTTGAAGAAGCGCTCTGACTTCTTCTGCTTGTGCAGCTGGTGGTAGAACGAGTTCTGAGGGGGTGTTAGGGTAGAAATGTAAACGACCCACCAGATAGTTGATAAACACTTGTATTGGAGTGAGTGTGTGTCCAACCTGAATCTCTCTATCTGCGCACATTTACGTATCTGAGTGAGCCTACTCTCTCCTCACCCACTGTATCTGGGTGAGACTACCCCCTCCTTACCTACCTGTATCTGAGTGAGCCTACCCCGTCCTCACCAACCTGTATCTGAGTGAGCTTACCCCCTCCTCACCCACCTGTATCTGAGTGAGCCTCACCCCCCTCCTCACCAACCTGTATCTGAGTGAGCCTACCCCCCTCCTCACCAACCTGTATCTGAGTGAGCCTACCCCCTCCTCACCAACCTGTATCTGAGTGAGCCTACCCCCTCCTCACCCACCTGTATCTGAGTGAGCCTACCCCCCCTCCTCACCCACCTGTATCTGAGTGAGCCTACCCCCCCTCCTCACCCACCTGTATCTGAGTGAGCCTACCCCCCCTCCTCACCAACCTGTATCTGAGTGAGCCTACCCCCTCCTCACCAACCTGTATCTGAGTGAGCCTACCCCCTCCTCACCCACCTGTATCTGAGTGTTTCCCCCCCGCAGCAGGGCGTTGCCTAGCAGGATGCTCTCCTGGAACACGCGATCGTTCTTGGTACTGACGATGAGGTCTATGACCAGCTCTGAGGCTCCCTCACTGTCAAGCAGACACTGGATGTCCACCATGCTGCTGCTCGGCTTGTCAGAGTCCTGGACCAGAGAGCCACCTGCAGATAGATATAATAATAAACACATCGATTGGAATGGGAGAAATGAGAGGACATGATTTGGAACAGACCTGGGTTCTTGTGTTTGTCTGGCTTAATGAATAACGTGGATACCCCACCCACCTGGCAAACCAGGTAGTCTCAAGCAAAAGCTGAAAGTAATTGAATGATATCAAATAGCATTTGAACCCATGTCAGATTTGGAACCGAGGGTTTGTATTATAACTGTCAAGAATAAATAATAGCCTATGATTACAGCCTATGAAGAAATAACCTATGATTTGAATTTATTATGGATCCCTATTAGTTCCTGTCATGGCAGCAGCTACTCTTCCTGGAGTCCAGCAACAAAAGACAGTTACATACAGTTAAAAATACTACATGACATTACATGTCATAAGACCTTACACCCAACATATTCAGTGTGTTCCCTCAGGCCACTACCCCATATTTACAGTACAAAACCCATTTGCACATGTGAAGATTGCATGTTATCATGTGCATGTGCCCATGTGTCTCTTCACAGTCCTCGCTGTTCCATAAGGTATATATTTTTCAGTTATTTAAAAACAGATTCTACTGCTTGCATCAGTTAACTGATGTGGAATAGAGTTAATAACTGATGTCCACTTAGAGCCATGAGAGTGTTATACGCATATTTTAATGTTAGCTCTGCATGTACATTTAAGGGCGAGCCATGCTGCCCTGTTCTGAGCCAATTGTAATTTTCCAAGGTCCCTCTTTGTGGAACCTAACAACACAACTGAACAGTAGTCCAGGTGCGACAAAACTAGAACCTGTAGGACATGCCTCATTGATAGTGTTGTTAACAAGGCTCCCGAGTGGCACACCGGTCGAAGGCACTGCATCTCAGTGCAAGAGGTGTCACTACAGTCCGTGGTTTGAATCCAGGCTGTTTCACATCTGGCCGTAATTGGGAGTCCCATAGGGCGGCGCACAATTGGCTGAGCGTTGTCCGGTTTTGGCCGGGGTAGGCGGTCATTGTAAATAAGAATTTGTTCTTAACTGACTTGTCTAGTTAAATAAAAGGTTAAATGAATAAAATGTTTTTAAAAAAGGCAGAGCAGTGCTTTATTATGGACAGACGTCTCCCCATCTTAGCTACTGTTGTATCAATATGTTTTGACTATGACAATTTATAACCCAGGGTTACTCCAAGCAGTTAAGCCTCCTCAACTTGCTCAATTTCCACAATATATTACAAGTTTTAGTTGAGGTTAATGGTGTGGTTTACGATTTGTCCCAAATACAGTGCTTTTAGTTTTAGAAATATTTAGGACCAACTGATTCCTTGCCATCCATTCTGAAACTAACCACAGCTCTTTGTTAAGTGTTGTAGGGATTTAACTCGCTGTAGTAGCTGACGTGTATAGTGTTGAGTCATCCGCATACATAGCCACACTGGCTTTACTCAAAGCCAGTAGCATGTCATTACTAAAGATTGAAAAAAAGTAAGGGTCCTAAGACAGCTGCCCTGAGGAATTCCTGATTCAGTCTGAATTATGTTGTAGAGGCTTCCATTAAAGAACACCCTCTGTGTTCTGTTAGACAGGTAACTCATTATCCACAATATAGTAGGGTGTGTAAAGCCATAACATATACAACACCAGTCAAAATGTTGGACACACCTACTCATTCAAGGGTTTTTCTTTAATTTAACTATTTTTCGACATTATAGAATAATAGTGAAGACATCAAAACAATGAAATAACACATATGGAATAACGTAGTAAGCCATTTTTTTTTTAAGAAATCAAAATATAGCCACCCTTTGCCTTGATGACAGCTTTGCACACTCTTGGCATTCTCTCAACCATCTTCATGAGGTAGTCACTTGGAATGCATTTCAATTAACAGGTGTGCCTTGTTAAAAGCTCATTTGTGGAATTTCTTTCCTTCTTAATGCATTTGAGCCAATCAGTTGTGTTGTGACAAGGTAGGGTTGGTACACAGCAGATAGCCCTATTTGGTGAAAGACCAAGTCCATATTACGGCAAGAACAGCTCAAATAAGCAACGAGAAATGACAGACCGTCATTACTTTAAAACATGAAGGTCAGTCAAAGTGCAGTCGCAAAAACTACAAAGCGCTATGATGAAACTGGCTCTCATGAGGACCACCACAGCAAAGGAAGACCCAGAGTTAACGCCTTGCAAGAGGATAAGTACATTAGTTACCAGCCTCAGATTGCAGCCCAAATAAATGCTTCAGAGTTTAAGTAACAGACACATCTCAACATCATCTGTTCAGAGGAGACTGCGTGAAATCAGACCTTCATGGTCCAATTGCTACAAAGAAACCACTACTAAAGGACACCAAGAAGGAGAGACTTGCTTGGGCCAAGAAACACAAGCAATTAGACCGGTGGAAATCTGTCCTTTTCCGATTTGAGATTGTGACACAGAGTAGGTGAACAGATGATCTCTGCATGTGTGGTTCCCACCAGGACAATGACCCAAAACACACCTCCAGGCTGTGTAAGGGCTATTTGACCAAGAGGGAGAGTGATGGACTGTTGCGTCAGTTGACCTGGTCTCCACAAATCACCGGACCCCCTTCCAGACTATTCGAAAAGCATTCCTCTTGAAGCTGGTTGAGGGAATGCCCAAGAGTGTGCAAAGCTGTCATCAAGGTAAAGGGTGGCTACTTTGAAGAATCTCAAATATAAAACATCTTTGGATTTTTTAAACACTTTTTTGGTGCTATGAGATTCCATGTGTTATTTCATAGTTTATGCCTTCACTATTATTCTACAATGTGGAAAATAGTACAAATATAGAGTAGGTGTCAACTTTAGACTGGTACTGTACGTTTTTCCATCAGCAGACTGATCGATAATGTCAAAAGCTGTACTGAAGTCTAACAAAACAGGTCCCTCAATCTCAGCCAATCATCAGTCATTTGTGTAAGTGTTTGTTGAATGTCCTTCCCTTTAAGCATGCTGAAATTCTGTTGTCAATTTGTTTACAGTAAAATAGCATTGTATCTGGTCAAACACAATTGTTTACTAAGGGTTGGTAACAGGCTGATTGGTCAGCTATTTGAGCCATTAAAGGGGGCTTTACTATTCCTGAGAAACTAAATTACTTTTGCTTCCTTCCAGGCCTGAGGGGGCACACGTTCTAGTAGGCTTAGATTGAATATATGGCAAATAGGAGTGGCAATATCGTCAACTATTATCCTCAGTAATTTTCCATCCAAGTTGTCAGACCCCGGTGGCTTGTCATTGTTGATAGACAATTTTTTCACTTCTTCCACACTCACTTTATGGAATTCAAAACTACAACGCTGGTATTCCATAATTGGATCAGTTATACTTGGATGAGTAGGTTCAGCATTTGTTGCTGAAATGTTATGCCTACATTTGCTAATCTTGCCAATGAAAAAATCATTATAGTAGTTCGCAATATCAGTGGGTTTTGTGATGAATGAGCCATTTAATTCAATGAATGATGGAGCCGAGTTTGCCTTTTTGCCCAAAATTTAAGGTACTCCAAATCTTTTTACTATCATTCATCTTTGATTCATAGTATAGTTTCTTCTTATTCAGTTAAGTCACATGATTTCTCAATTTGCCATATGTTTGCCAATCGGTTGTGCAGCCAGACTTACTTGCCATTCCTTTTGCCTCATCCCTCTCAACCATACAATTTTTCAATTCCTCATCAATCCACGGGGTTTTAACAGTTTTTACAGTCATTTTCTTGATGGGTGCATGCTGATTAGTAACTGGGATAAGCAATTTCATAAATGTGTCAAGTGCAGTGTCTGGTTGCTCCTCATTACACACCAGAGACCAACAAATATTCTTTATATCAATAACATAGGAATCACTACAAAACCTATTGTATGACCTCTTATACACTATATTAAGCCCAGCCTTTGGAACTTTGGTTTTCCTAGATATGACTACTATATTGGGATCACTACATCCAATGGATTTGAATACTGCTTTAAAGCAAATTTCTGCAGCATTAGTAAAGAAGTGATCAATAGATGCCGATAATTTAATTCCTGTGCTGTTTGATTATTGATTACAGCCTAAGAGGAAATAACAACCTATGATTACAGCCTGAGAGGAAATAACAACCTATGATTACATCCTGAGAGGAAATAACAACCTATGATTACATCCTGAGAGGAAATATTAACCTATGATTACATCCTGAGAGGAAATATTAACCTATGATTACATCCTGAGAGGAAATATTAACCTATGATTACATCCTGAGAGGAAATATTAACCTATGATTACATCCTGAGAGGAAATATTAACCTATGATTACATCCTGAGAGGAAATATTAACCTATGATTACATCCTGAGAGGAAATATTAACCTATGATTACATCCTGAGAGGAAATATTAACCTATGATTACATCCTGAGAGGAAATATTAACCTATGATTACATCCTGAGAGGAAATATTAACCTATGATTACATCCTGAGAGGAAATATTAACCTATGATTACATCCTGAGAGGAAATATTAACCTATGATTACATCCTGAGAGGAAATATTAACCTATGATTACAGCCTGAGGAAATAATAAACTATGGAGGCAGGCTACCAGTAAACATTAATGCAGGTTATCTGCTCACTCCCCACAAGTAACGGGGAGTATTGTTAAGGTATAGTTGGGGTTATTCGGGGTCGTGTTTAGTACCTCCAAAGCCTCCAGCCGAGCTGTTCCCGCTCCCAAACTCTGATTTGGAGAGAATCCTTTGATTTCCAAAGTAGCGAGTGAGGAGAATATGCCTTAACACATTTCCCTGCAGGAAGAGAGAAATTGAAAAGATTAAATCCACACCAGAATGTGTCTGTTTTATGCCAGACAGAAACATGAACACAGGCAGGCAGGCGCACACACACACTAGAGGTAAACCGATTAATCGGAATGGCTGATTAATTTGGGCCGATTTCAAGTTTTCATAATCAGAAATCGGTAGTTTTGGACACCGATTTTACCGTTTTTTTGTTGGTTTTTTTGCATTTATTCTTTATTTAACTAGGCAAGTCGGTTAAGAACACGTTCTTATTTTCAATGACGGCCTAGGAACGGTGGGTTAACTGCCTCGTTCAGGGGCAGAAAGACAGATTTTCACCTTGTCAGCTCGGGGGATTCAATCTTGCAACCTTACAGTTAAATAGTCCAACGCAATAATGACCGTTGCACTCCACAAGGAGACTGCCTGTTACGCGAATGCAGTAAGCCAAGGTAAGTTGCTAGCTAGCAGTAAACTTCTTATAAAAAACAAATCAATCAATCATAATCACTAGTTAACTACACATGGTTGATGATATTACTAGATATTATCTAGTGTCCTGCGTTGCGTATAATCTGACTGACCATACAAGCATACAAGTATCTAAGTATCTGACTGAGCGGTGGTAGGCAGAAGCAGGCGAGTAAACATTCATTCAAGCAGCACTTTAGTGCGTTTTGCCAGCAGCACTTCGTTGTGCGTCAAGCATTGCGCTGTTTACGAATTCAAGCCTATCAACTCCCGAGATGAGGCTGGTGTAACCGAAGTGAAATGGCTGGCTAGTTAGCGCGTGCTAATAGCTTTTCAAACGTCACTCGCTCTGAGCCTTGGGGTGGTTGTTTCCCTAGCTCTGCATGGGTAACGCTGCTTTGAGGGTGGCTGTTGTCGTTGTGTTCCTGGTTCGAGCCCAGGGAGGATCGAGGAGGGGGACGGGAGCTATACTGTTACACTGGCAATACTAAAGTGCCTATAAGAACTCCAATAGTCAAAGGTTAATGAAATACAAATGGTATAGAGGGAAATAGTCCAATAATTCCTATAATAACTACAACCTAAAACTTCTTATCTGGGAATATTGAAGACTCATGTTAAAAGGAACCACCAGCTGTCATATGTTCTGAGCAAGGAACCCAAACGTTAGCTTTCTTACATTGCACATATTGCACTTTTACTTTCTTCTCCAACACTTTGTTTTTGCATTACTTAAACCAAATTGAACATGTTTCATTTTTTATTGGAGGCTAAATTGATTTTATTGATGTATTATATTAAGTTAAAATAAGTGTTCATTCAGTATTGTTGTAATTGTCATTATTACAAACACATTTTAATAAATCGGCCGATTAATCGATATCGGCTTTGAAAAATCAATCGGTCAACCTCTCACACACAAAAACACACACAGTGAGGTTCGCTCATTGTTTGTGCTTCCCATCAACAATCAGACACCAAAGAAAAACATATTTACAATGCTTAATCAATCATGACACAAAGGTTGCATCCCAGATGGCTCTTGTAACCATTATATAGTGTGCTACTGTTGACCTGAACCCATAGGGAATATGGTGCCACTTGGAACACAGACATATTCTTCATCTTTCTATGTATTAGAGTTTATTCATAGAAGACAGCTTTTGCCATTGATACAGAATGACAATACTATGCCGGCCATATTGAGTGTGTTCATGAGGGGCCTTGGCCATATTGTAGGAAATAGCTTTCTATGGCTTTTACATCTGTGGTACATCCTACACACATGCTGTACACTGTGGCCATACGGTGCCAATACTCCACTATTGGTTTCACATAAAATGACATTGAGTGAGATTGTTACATAAGTAACATGGATGTAATCATTCAAATTGTATTCTAGGATGAAGCGACTTCTTCCTGTGAGAGAGAAAGAAAGAAGGGGAAGAAGGAAACTCAGCTGAGCAGTGTGCTAGGAACAGATCCTGTGCTTCCCATGAGAGAACACACAAGGAAGACTGTGAGTGTATGCGTTACATAACACCTGGTGGTGGCTGGCTGGGAAATCACGAGGGAAGACAGACAGGGAGAGCGGGGTTTTTCTCCCTCTCTCCCTCTTTTAGTTTGTGCCTCTGGGTAGACTCCCCCACTTGTGACCTTTACTCTCTAGAGAGACACTGAAATAATCACCCACTCTCTACAATTGCATAATATGCATGTGTGACTGACTGTTAAAACTTGAGCATACATGTTTTCGACATGCCAGACAAGAGACTCACTCTTTTTTACTACCAAGATGTATTATTTAAGAGCACAGCAAATGAGGGATGATGGAGAGAGGGATGGACACAGGGGTCAGCCCGTTTCCATGGTAAGTACCAGAGAGCCGTGTCATGACAAACGACCACCCTTTCTCGCATGGGATACCACAGAGAGGAGGAAAAAACTGAAAGGTAAAAGTGAAGTTGATCAAAGGTTCAGTCCAGAGAAAAGTGAAGTTGAGCTGAAGCCCTTCAACTAAGTGTTCTGAGGAAAGGAGCAGTGTTCTGGTAGAGAGAGAGCACGTGCAGCTGATATTCCCCATCTCAGTAAACACTAACTCATCTGCAGTCAGCACTGACGGCCGACTGCCTGCACTGTCTGGCTGAGAGCGCCGTCTCCACACAGGTTTGCACACAGAAACAAACACAAACCCTTCATTGATTGCAGGTGATGATATCAGTGAGCCAACTCGGCTCATTCCCACTCAAATCAGACATAGACATGTACGAACACTGAGCTGTCATTTAAGGCAACAGCAATACGTTTCCTTTTGATTGATTGCAGATGGAATCGTGTTTGACATTAACATTTATTAAAGGAGACGTCTGTCTTGCGCCATTCTTTCACACAGCCTAAAAGAGAGGTAGAGTGCAGCAGGCAGGGGGTTTGAGGTGTGGGGCTCCCCAGTCTCTCTCCCTGCCTAGATGCTTACCCCTCAGGTGATGCAGTCTGCTGGCCAGCTCTGCAGAGGGAGGTGGATAAAAGAGCCGGATAGAGAGAGAGAGCGAGAGATAGAGGAGGGAGAGTCGTGCCAGCCTGACTCATCTGTCTGCTGCTGCATGGAGAGAGAGGGAGGGAGAGAAAGAAGATCAAGCCTAATGGGTTTTTAAAATGTGCGCCGGCACGCCACACTGCGGCTCTGGGTGTCCGGGGTGGAGATGAGCAGTTCGCCAAATCCTCTATCTGCCCCCCAACTTAACCACCCCTCCCTCCCTCTCCTCTCCATACCTCCACCTCGTCTGGAAATGTCTCCAACTCTGGCTGGGAAGCAGAAGAGAGGGAGGAAGAGAGAGAATGCGGGCTGAGCTCACCTCTCCTCCATGCTTGTTCAGGAGGTCTCACGTCTCAGGCAGGAGGCTGGGAATAGAGCCCCAGCCCAAGACAGACAAAGCTCCAGGCTCTCAGCGGAAGCTAGTGAAAGCAGAGCCCAGCAACAGAGCACGCTCTTGGAGTCAGACTACGGACAATTATAGGTGGTACTACCGGGGCCAGCCAGGGAAGGGAAAGTTTTCATAGAGAAGTTGCAAAAGTTGGCTGAAGATTTTCCAATCGGAGTTCTTGCTTGTGGAAAGTGTGAAAGTCTCACCACAACAGACACAGGCCAGGGTCTCACAGGCCATGGCTCTTATTCATAAAGTGTCTGAGGCTGACTGATCTAGGATCTAATTAATTAGATGTGGGACCTAATCCTACATAAGCAATCCTACTCATTTTATGAATATGGGCCATCTCAATTAGAATCAGTTTTGCAGATTACATCAGAATGAATAAGATTTTATGGGTAGGGGGTGAATCTGATCCTAGATCAGCACTCCTAGTCTGAGATGCTTTGTGAATACAGACACAGGTGTCCATTGACAGCAGAAGGGAAACACTGGTCTAGTGTTACACTAGAATGTGTGTGTGTGTGTGTGTGTCTCCGGTTGAGTCGTTTTCCACATGGCTGAGCAGGAGCAGAGACAGGAAGCAGGGTGGATCAACTTACAGTAAGTATGATTGGAGGGAATACAGTCTGTGTAACTGGCCCTCTGGTGTACTGTATCATAGCATAATTCACCAGCTTACTAAAGTATTGGCTATCGATCCAATAACAACCATGAGAAGCACTGAAAGGAAAAGCAGATCAGAGGATGTTCAACGCCAGACAGAACGTTCAACAGATCGTTAGATTAAGCATTAATTCCCATGCTCCATGTTTTCTTAAGTCTTAGTCTGAGAACATAGGAAGTTTACAAACAAAACTCAAACTCAATTCAACTTACTATAGACCTACAGTACATATTTACATGCTCCTTATTTCCATATGAAATGTGTAAGATGTAATGTGAACAATTATAAAGAGAATCACTGATGCATCACATTTCATATCATAACATTGTTGTTATGAAATGCAGCCAATGTCCAAAAACCAAACAGAAACCAAATTAAATCTGACTGAACATCCTGCCCATCCATATCACCTAGTTGTGAGACAAAGAGAGGGGAAAAATCAATGCCCCTAAAATCTCTTCCTGTTTAGGCATGAAACCTATAGCAACACTACAGCAATGCTAGAGCAACACTGGTAACTCTATAGCAACACACCAGCAACGTTACACCAACATTACAGCCATCAGAGCGGCTGTGAGGGAGTCTACAACACGATGATGGGAGCAGTTAGGGATAAGTGCTGCCTTTGCTCCCTGGACAAGAGGACCCGAGAGTGACTTGTCTCTCTTCACTCTATGCTAACACTTACATCATCTTAGTCTTCATCCATCTCTCTACCTTCCTATCTTTTCTGTCTCTCTCTCTACCTTTTTCTCAGCGGACCCTGCCTGCACCCCACTCTCTAGCTGTAGTCCTGAAGAACTCCACCTCCTTTCACGTGGCAGACGACTCGCCCGTTCTCTGCCAGCTTCACTATTATACCGACAATGGAAACATTTTCTCATTTTAAAGTGTTTTCCACTCAACCTATTGTTCTCCCAGTCCTGTATAGCCAAGCACGAGTTCAACGGCATAAACATCCTCATAGCTCTGATAGTCAACTCCATCAACCCCTAAGGGGAAGAATCGAATGGACCTGGAACTCAAGGTTAGCATGCCTCTCCACCCACCCACCCACCCACACTTTTCCTTATATTGTCTCAAAGCTCATTGTAATACTCCTTGCTACCGTTTTAAATTCTTTCTCCCACAAAGAGGTCAGGCAGCAAAACAACTTAACAGCTTCATGTGAGAGCAATTGGTGAGATTTGTGATTTTAGACAAATAGCAGAATGAGCGCATAAACAAAGCATTCCTCCAATGGCTGACCCTTTGCCAGCAAGTTCATTTCGGAAGTGCCACATGTGATTCGCTAACATTGTTAGATAGGTTCACGGCATAGGGTTTGTTTTTGTCAGTAGGACTGTGTGATGACCAGCGGTTATATGGTAGGGCACCAAGCACAAACACCCCTATCGTTGCACGCACATTCTGAATGTTCTTATTTTAAAGTTCAGCTCCAATTAAAGGCACAGTAAACTGCATCTAAATGATGTTGAGAATGATGAGTTCCCTTTATTCATAGATGGAAGTCCGAGTCCATATTCAAGCATCTCATAGTAGGAGTGCTGATTTGGGATCAGTTTGAACTTTTAGATCTTAATGAATGAGATTACATGGCCAAGGGGGACCTGATCCTAGCTCAGCACCCTTACTTTGAATATGGTCCCTGCAGAACTCAAGCCACTTATCCATCCATTCACATGTACAACTTCTCCTCCATAGATTTGGGAATACTTGGAATAGGAAGTGTGTTCAGGTAGCCTGAGAGGCAATTCAGAGGCATCTCCACAGCATGGTTTCTTGAAGTATGGGTCGGGACCCAAAGTTGGCCCTGGGTGAGAGGTGGGTCGCGAGTTATGAGAATACATCTATAATCATGCACTATTTCATCATTTGGAAGATCATTTGGGTCATGGGAGGACAGTCCATTTCTCATTAAGGTCTCGAGCTTAACAGTTTAAGAATACCTGCTCTACAGGAGACCCCCTGTGCCTGCTGAGTCCTGGGCGAGACAGGTAAACATGTGCTGGTCCATCACCATGGAGACCACAGAACTCAAGTCAGAGAATAATTGAGAATTGAGGGGGAAACCCCAGCCAAAAGAAACACACACACTAGAAAAACAGACAAAAGCAAATGCCCAAAAAGCGCACACACTTAAACACCCATCTCTGAAGCCCCTTAAAAGGGTGACATTTTCTCCTCACAAAGACAGAACACTTAGTGTCAGACTAAGTGTCAGGGAGAGTCTAGGTTAGGGCCAGTCAGGGGTTAAGGCCTGTCTGGTATCAGTGACTGAGCCAACGCTGCCCTGGCTGGCTGCATGTGAATGAGCAGATGAGTGGAGGGATGAGGCTAAGCCATTTTACACTGCGAGACGCATCGTGCTTGTGTGTACAACACCTTGCAAAAGTATTTAGACCCCTTCGATTTCTTCACATTTTATTGAGTTAAAGTGGGATACAACATTTCATTTTTTGTCAACAATCTAAACACAATACTCTGTCAAAGTGGAAGAAAAATGCAATAACTAAAATAGTCTTTGCATAAGTGTTCAGCTCCATGAGTCAATACGTGTTAGAAACATCTTTGGCATCTTTCTGGGCATGTCTCTAAGAGCTTTGCACACCTGGATTGTGCAATATGTACCCATTACTCTTTTAAAAATTCTTCAAGCTCTGTCAAGATGTTGGCAATCATGGCTAGACAGAAATGTTAAAGTCTTGCCATAGATTTTCAAGCAGAATTAAGTAAAAACTGTACCTTGGAACATTCAGTCTTCTAGGTAAGCAAAAACAGTGTAGATGTAGCTTTGTATTGTTGGTTTTTGTCCTGCTGAGAGGTGAATTCCTCTCCCAGTCTCTGGTGTAAATCAGACTAAAGCGGGTTTTCGCCAGTGCTTAGCTCCATCTCGTTTATTTGTATCCTGAAAGACTCACCAGTATTTGCCTGTGTCAAGCATACCCATACCATGATGCAACCACAACAATGCTTAAAATGAGGCAGTTACTCAGTGATGTGTTATGTTGGATTTGCCTCAAACACAATGCTTTGCATGTGTCTGGGTGGTTTAATACATAATCCACTTGATTTCAGTGCCTCTTTTCACCTTGTTGATCATAATATACTGTTGATGAAATTGTGTCTATGGATTTCATAACACCTCACTAAGATGGTTATTGGTGTTTTTAAATCACTGATGAAGGATTTTGAGACTGATTCCCTGACCTGTCAATGTTTTTAATTTGCTGTTTTATGATGTTGTTATACTCTTGTGAATTCTATGGTTTTTACTAGATTACTTGTAGTTTTTCATGTCTGTCTGTAATTGTGTAATGACTTGGTGCTGCCGATCTTGGTCAGGACGCTCTTAAAAAGAGATTTCAAATCTCAATGAGGCCTTCCTGGTTCAATAAAGGTTAAATAAATAAAATTAAAATAAACAGTTCTGCTTTCTGTTGACAAGATAGGCATCATTTATGAATTTAAACTATGCGGCACCTCAATCTGTATGCTGTGGTGTCCCATAAGGCAGTTGCCTAGGACCTCTATGTACTTGCTGTATTCAAATGATCTCCCTCGGGTGCTCTCCAATCCTATGGCAACCATGTTTGCTGATGATACCACAGACTATGTAACAATCAATTCTGTAGGGCAGCTAAAAGAGGCTCTTTAAGCTGACATGATAAGTACTTCAAATTGGATCACCCAAAACAAATGAGTCCTAAATACAAAGAAAACCAAGGCAATGCTAATATGTGCGAAGAGAAGGAAGAAAATACCCTCCATACAGAGGACAGTTGACGGAACACCAATAGAGGAGGTTTCAGAGACTAGGCTGTTAAGTGTGCTGCTAAACAACAGTCTTTCTTCGTGATCAAAATCATCAGCACCTCCTATATGCTCAAAAGGATGACAAAATATATGTTACAGAAAACCTTTTACAAATCTCACAAGCTCTCATCCATAGTCAAACGAACTACTGCTCTGTCGTCTGGAGTAATGCAAGTGTTGGTGACCTAAAGAGAATGCAGATAGCACAAAATAAGGCAGCGGTAATCATTCTGCAATGTGGTTACGAGAGGTCTTCCATAGAATTACATAATGCACTTGAATGGCTGACTCAAGGAAATTCTAAAAATAATATACTAATCCCTTTTCATAAAATTCACCACTCTGAAAGACCAAACGCTATCCATGATAAACTGGATATGGTCAAAGACAAACACTCTCGAAACACACAGAGCAGAACCAAGCCCACCAAAACCGAAATTAGATTGTAGCTTCAGGGCAGTAAAGTCCTGGAACTTCTTGACAGGAACTCGCCAAAAAGTTGTTTTAAGAAGGGGGGAGTAACTCGTAATATGTATACTGTGGGTAATAGGAATGTGCCTTTTGTTTCTATTTTTGTGCTTTTACTTTTTTGTTTTGTTGGTCTTCTAGTTTCTGTATGTTTTTTACATTTCTTAAGGACTCTTGGAAGACTAGCCCTGAGGCTAAAAGAGGTCCTAATCAAACTAAAATCAGATATATTTTTGTATTTTATAATATACAGTACCAGTCAAAAGTTTGGACACACCGACTCATTCAAGGGATTTTTCTTTATATTTACTATTTTCTACATTGAAGAACAATAGTGAAGACATCAAACTATGGAATCATTTAGTAACCCCAAAAAAGTGTTTAACAAATTGACTGACCTTCATGTCTTAATGTTATGGACTGTCGTTTCTCTTTGTTTATTTCTGCTGTTCTTGCCATAATATGGATATGGACTTGGTCTTTTACCAAATAGGGCTATATTCTGTATACCACCCCTACATTGTCACAACACAACTGATTGGCTCAAACACATTGAGAAAAGAAATTCCAAAAATTACATGTTTGGGTTACTACATGATTCCATGTGTGTTATTTCATAGTTGATGTCTTTACTATTATTCTACAATGTAAAAAAATAGTAAAAATAAACCCCTTGAATGAGTAGGTGTGTCCAAACTTTTGACTAGTACTGTGTGTGTACACACAGTTAAAGTCGGAAGTTTACATACACTCAGGTTGGAGTCATTAAACCTCATTTTTCAACCACTCCACAAATTTGTCAGCAAACTATAGTTTTGGCAAGATGGTTAGGACGGCCCATGTTCTGAATTCTGTCGCAGTACATTTCAAAAGGGCTGAACAAATAATTATATTGACTACGTCTGTCCTAGCTCGCTCAGTAATGTCTTAATCGAAATTACAGATTGCCTCTTATCCGGTCATCAACCCCTTATGTCATATAGTTTGTACATCTCAATTGTCAGTAGAAACCACATTTATTCAAGCAAGTCAGCCATATCAGCTGTCTTTTAAAAAGGCAGTAAATAAGATTGCCAGACAATGCTCCGCTGATAGCCAGGTGTAGCAGTAGTAGGGTTTTGGGACTGCTGTTCGGACTCTGCTGTTGGGACAGCTTTATGTAGGCTCTAACAGTTTGTGGGCACCACTATAGTGCAATTAATATATTGTTTAGTGGATTTTCTGGTATTTATCAACATTTTGGGGGGAGTTTGCCCCACCAATACGTACAGTTGAAGTCAGAAGTTTACATTGGAGTCATTAAAACTGGTTTTTCAACCACTCCACAAATTTCTTGTTAACTTCATATGGCTGCAGGGGCAGTAGAGTAGTTGAATAGTTTCAGGCTTTTTAAAAAATTATTTTATTTTGAAAAATGAGCCAGAACGATAACATCACGTCAAGTGGTCACATGAGTTTTGCTTGAGCAACAGAATTTGGACAGCCATTGTTTTCCCCTCTCCTACTGTGAAATACATTTGCGGTTGATATATTATTGATTATATATTGATTGATTACAAAAAAACATTTGTTAACAAACTATAGTTTTGGCAAGTCGGTTTGGACATCTACTTTGTGCATGACAGAAATCATTTTTCCAAAAATTGTTTACAGAAATTATTTCACTTATCATTCACTGTATCACAATTCCAGTGGGTCAGAAGTTTACATACACTAAGTTGACTGTGCCTTTAAACAGCTTGTATAATTCCAGAAAATGATGTCATGATGGCAATTTCCAAACCCCTGAAGGTACCACATTCATCTACAAACAATAGTACACAAGAATAAACACCATGGGACCAAGCAGCCATCATACCGCTCAGGAAGGAGACGCGTTCTGTATCCTAGAGATGAATGTACTTGAGCGAAAATTATTTGGATATATTGAAGTAACATCTCAAGACATCAGACATCAATCGAAGTTAAAGCTTGGTCGCTGTTACAGATACAGGTATCCTGTGTATGTATCCTGTGTGTGTATTTATTTTCTCTCCTTCTCCCCTCCTCACAGATGGCAATCATTCCCCAATCAGTCACCATGCAGTCATCAGAAGACACACCTCCTCCTGTTTCCATTACCCAATCACATCCCCTTTCCCTTGGTTTAAAAACCCATTCAGTCGTTTCCTCTGAAGCTCAATCTCTTTGTCATTCAATCTCTCTGTGTCTCTCTCTCGTTATTGAGCTCTGTTTTGGTTTTTGCACCTACAGTGGGGCAAAAAAGTATTTAGTCAGCCACCAATTGTGCAAGTTCTCCCACTTAAAAAGATGAGGCCTATAATTTTCATCATAGGTACACTTCAACTATGACAGACAAAATTAGATTTAAAAAATCCAGAAAATCACATTGTAGGATTTTTTATACATTTATTTGCAAATTATGGTGGAAAATAAGTATTTGGTCACCTACAAACAAGCAAGATTTCTGGCTCTCACAGACCTGTAACTTCTTCTTTAAGAGGCTCCTCTGTCCTCCACTCGTTACCTGTATTTCACCTGTTTGAACTTGTTATCAGTATAAAAGACACCTGTCCACAACCTCAAACAGTCACACTCCAAACTCCACTATGGCCAAGACCAAAGAGCTGCCAAAGGACACCAGAAACTAAATTGTAGACCTGCACCAGGCTGGAAAGACTGAATCTGCAATAGGTAAGCAGCTTGGTTTGAAGAAATCAACTGTGGGAGCAATTATTAGGAAATGGAAGACATACAAGACCACTGATAATCTCCCTTGATCTGGGGCTCCACGCAAGATCTCACCCCGTGGGGTCAAAATGATCACAAGAACGGTGAGCAAAAATCCCAGAACCACACGGGGGGATAGGCTACTGTTCTTCGCGCCTATGAGCTTGTGCCTGAGGCATATTGACAGCGATTTAGGTCTCATAAGAAGTATTCTCGTAAGACTTGTGGAATTTGCTAGAGACAAGGGAAATCTGTTTGATAAATGGCATGCTGCTAGTAAAGTAACTGATTTCAACTCTCTCCGGAGTTAATCTTGTTGGAAGAGTTTAAAAATTGCTTACCCGAACGCATTGTAGTTTACCTAAACGAACAGAAAGTATCCTCCCTGTCAAAAGCGTCTGTGTTGGCAGACGAGTTTGTGTTGACGCACAAGAGTGTGCTTGCGGCTCATACTGAGAGTAGAGCCCGAGTTGCCTACTTTTAGCCTTAGTCGGCCAGTAGTATATCAACCACGGCAGAAAAATGAGCGTCCCTGTTTCTATTGTCATAAGGTGGGACATAAGATTAATTATTGCTTCCTGCTTAAACGCAAACAAGGGATGCCTCTTCGTGCCAAGCCGCCAACAGGTGTTGGGCTAATTTGTACGGTTGTGAGGTCTGAAACGAAACAGGTGCCTCAGGGTAACTGTAGTTTGAAAGTCCCAGTCTCTGACCGCTGTTATGAACCGTTCATTTGAGGGGTTTGTGTCCCTAACGAATGACGACGCGTCTCAGTGTCCGGTTAAAATCCTTAGAGATACTGGAGCGGCGCAGTCGTTTATATTGTCTGTTGTGTTTCCTTTATCCGACGATACATACTGTGGTTCCAGTGTGTTAGTTCAGGGTATTGAAATGGGTTTTGTCCCAGTGCCAATGCACTTTGTGAAAGTACAAGTTAATCAGTGGAATATTCAGAGTGGGGGTACGTCCTGTTGCCAGTAAAAGGTGTGACCTTTATAATGGGTAACGATATTGCCGGAGGGAAGGTAGTCCCCGTATTGGAAGTAATGGATAAAAGTGACCACTCTCTCTCTCCAATGAGCTGGCACAGAGTTATCCACATGTGTTCCCCGCTTGTGCGGTCACTCGTGCTCAGGCACGACAAGAGGGTGATGAGAGATTTGTCGAACACTGTTCTGTTCAAAGAGGTTGATCAAGAGGACGGGTTGTGTGCTACCTCTGGGAAGCTGATCACCTCTGACAAACAGCCCAGGGAAGAATCGAAGTATGGTGAACTTATTGCTGATGCAATACAGTTACCAGTCACTCGTGAGCAGCTGATTGCTAACCAAAAGGTTGACAACAAGGTTGCTAAATGTTTTTCAAGTGTTGTCTCAATGGAAGATGTAAAGAAGAACGTGGCTTACTTCATTGATGGTAATCTCCTCGTGCATAAATGGACATCCCATGTAGACGTGGACGGAGATTGGAATGTTATTTACCAAATAGTGATTCCTACAGCCTTTCGACAAAATGTGTTATCCCTTGCTCATGATGACCAGTGGTCTGGTCATTTAGGAATCACCAAGACTTATGATCGGATCTGCAAGAGATAACCCTTAAGGAGCTGCAAAGGTCCACAGCAGAGACTGGATTATCTGTCCATAAGACCGCTTTAAGCCGTACACTCCACAGAGCTGGGCTTTATGGAAGAGTGTCCAGAAAAAAAGCCATTGCTTAAAGAAAAAAATAAGCAAACATGTTTGGTGTTTGCCAAAAGGTATGTGGGAGACTGCCCAAACATATGGAAGAAGGTATGCTGGTCAGATGAGACTAAAATGTAGCTTTTTGGCCATCAAGGAAACCACTATGTCTGGCACAAACCCAACACCTCTCATCACCCCGATGTTTTTCATCGGCAGGGACTGGGAAACTGGTCAGAATTGAAGGAATGATGGATGGTACTAAATACAGGGAAATTCTTTAGGGAAACCTGTTTCAGTCTTCCAGAGACTGGGACGGAGGTTCACCTTCCAGCAGGACAATGACCCTAAGCATACTGCTAAAGCAGCAATCGAGTGGTTTAAGGGGAAACATTTAAATGCCTTGGACTGGCCTAGTCAAAGCCCAGACATGTTTTATTTTATTTCACCTTTATTTAACCAGGTACGCAAGTTGAG